>NW_014554269.1:931575-1146499 GCF_001313825.1 Dinoponera quadriceps
GGGGGGGGGGGGAGGGGATGAGTATTAATTCAAGATTCATATTCTCATACATAAGGAAGAATTTATAATTTCACGTGAATATAAAACTCGCTTACATAAAGAAATTCTACATAGTTCCATTAAAAATATTCTCGTTATTCAAGAATGATTTTTATGAACTGAGAGGAAAAGTATCGGAGAGAAAGAACGATATCTTCGAATTGATACAATTCTTAGTTTGAAGATACCGTTCTTTCTATTCAGTCAGAGTACTTGAATTACAAAATTGAAACAAGAAAGAGAGAAAAAGAAACAGCTTCGCAAGAAAACGATCGCGAAGTCGCACGGCCGCGGTGACTTCGTTCCGATTCGCCGAGTTATCTCCCGTCTCGCAATCTACGCGCTCTCGCGAGCTACGCGGATCAAAAGCGACCGCGATCGTATACGAGACGGGCACACCCTTGGCGACGATTTTTTTCGAGGATGGTGAAAAAGGCGCAGCGTTTGTCCCGCCGAGCCGAACAGCGACTCTGCGGTTTCTGCTAAAAGGTCGCCCCGCGAGGAGAACAAAATATGTAAAGCGGTCGAGATCTCACCTTTCGATAATTTTACATACGGACGAAATTTCACGCCACGTCAATCGGAAAATCGTTAATTCAAAGGCAAATAAAGGCGCTCGCTGAGCGACGAAAGGGTACTTCGCACTGGACGACGTATGGTATCGATAAGCCTTTAATAAAGTCTTAAAGTCTTAGCCTTTACCAAACCAAAAGTCACTAGTCTTTATAATCGCTCGCAAAATGTATGGATAAAAGTATACATTATGACTGTTCATTATATTTTCGAATAATTTGTCGTTCCGACAGCTTGACACATTATATCGTACATCTTATGTCGTATTATATCCATACGCGATAAGTCATGCGTTTTTCTTGGCTATAATTATTTTATTGTGCAATTACAGTCACCAAACATTTTGTTTTACACGCGCGATGAAAGAAAGAAATGATTAATGTCGCTGAAATTACAGTTATTTCCTGAGCTAATTACACTTTTTTATTGCTCGAACAAGAAAGCAGTAGTAGCAATATGCACACAAGATTGTTATCACTAACACTACATAGCAGTTACACTTGCTGCAAAAATGATTTACCGGACTATAATTATTTCACCGTGTAATTATAGTCACGAATACCGAGAACTTTTCTACCACTGTGGGAACGATTAGAAAGACCAATGAGTTTTTAGGCCTGGCAAATGTTGAATAGTTTATTGAAGCTGCACGCGCGGCGGAGTCTGTCGCGAGTGAAATCCAAGAAACGTGCTCGCTCGTTCCTCATAAATAAAAAGAAAAACGGGGAGAAAGAAGAAAAGAAATTAATTAATTCAATTTCATGCGATTTAGAGAAACGGGTTTTACGGCGCGTCTTCTGTAATTGCGACGCGCGAGGATATTCAGTCGTCATCGCGCACGTGTGTGTGTGTGTACGCGCGCGTGCACGTAGCTTTTTTCGATCCCTCAAATTGCGCGAGACATCATCAATCTTAATGACAAGCGATCTTCACCTTACCCGGCTCCTCCGCACTCTTCCTAATCGCACGGGTACACCAAGGCCGAAGGGGAAAATAATTCCGCTCACATTTAACCCCATCCTCACTTGTCACTCGCGCGATCGGCCCAACGGTGCCGGTTTACACAAAGGCCCCCGCGCGTTATTAGAAAGTGCGCACGTATTAGGCCGCCGATTTTTATCGCGAGCCTAATATCGAGTTTCGCAATCGCGAGGCGCTTCATTGTAACCGAGTTAATCAACGAATTACCTCGAGGCGAGCGCACGCGCGCTTTAATCACAACGGTGAATTCCACGATTCTTTCCCGAGAAAATGTCGAATCGCTCCGGGAAAAACTTGTAATTTCCTCTCGTCTTGCCGCCGTTTTCTCGGACGTCGACTTGTTAACGATGTAAAAAGCGATAATCATGATAACGACAATATTAATAATTTTCAATCGTTGTCGTGATTACACAAATCAGTATAATTCGTGCAATTAGTTGCCCCATATCGTATCGGTCGTCTGTACGCGGATAAAATTCGAATAAGATGAAAAAAAAAAATTCCTCAAACCGCGCGCGGTGACGTTTCGCACGAGAGACGTGAGCGGTCGCGTTGGCGCACCGCGTGCGCCGTCGCACGCCTTCGGCGTCCACCTTCCGCGAGAAGGCTCGACTGCTCCCGGCGATAACGATCGTCCTAAAAAGACAATATCCGAATTTCCAGATGCCGGTGTCGTCGAACGCGCGCCGCGCGGTGACGCAATTGCGGCACGTAAGAGGTGGAATGAAAACGAGCGGCGCGATTCGCACGACATTTGGCTCCGCGAGCCTCCGCGCTCTGCACGGCCGGGTCGGCCAGGAAGAGAAGACGCTGCGGAGCTACCTAGAGAAGAAGGACGGTAACGACCATCCTCGATTGCGTAATGGTGAAAACGGGGGACTACTCCGTGTCACGACCTGGTGCACGGAGTCCTCGCGGTCTTGCAGGTGTGTTCTCTCTCTTTCTCTCTCTTCATTGTCAATTCCTCAGCCACCGCACTTCTGCATCCAAATTTCGCGTAGCACTGCTGCACTGTATTTTAGGTTAGTTTGAAATCGCTCGAGTATTCATTCTCCTGTCTTTTTGTTTTTCATTTCTTTACTGTATTTATAATTTTATTAACCTCGACCCTACAGATATGGTTACTATACGGGAAAAAAGTTGCTGAATCAATAAATTTCCCAACGGTAACGTAATTGGAATAAATCTTCTTGATACAATGGCAAGTATCGTTAAAATTGCCATATTATGTATTGTTTCAATGATTAAAATATTAGTTTCAATAACATCGCTATTGAATCAAGATTTACTCAAGTTACGCGTGCTGTTGGAAATTTTACTGATCAACCGGTACTTTTTTCCGTATGTCTTTTACTCCGCGATATAAAAAGGCCATAATATATAAGGGTTTCTTTATTTTTTTTTCTTTATTTTATTTTTTACTTAGAAATTTCTTTATTATTGCTAGATATTAGTTAAAACTGTATTAGCATATTATTAATTTCTGAACTGTGAAGTCCTCAGAGGGCATGTCCTAGGGAAAAATAAACGCTTTTCCCTCTCTCTCTTTCTCTCTCGCTCGCGCAATTCCAATGAATCGTCCACGGTGGCCGACGACGAGGACGATACCATCGTCGAAGGATCCGCGACGAAAACGCGCCGCCGTCGTTGCCGCTGATTGCTGCTGGCCGATCGTCAGCCGGCGATTCGCGTCGCTCCAGCGAATTTACGAGCCGCCGGCTATTTCGCGCTCTATTCCGCGCGCTGTGCGACGTCGTTAGAGCCGAGCCGAAGGTTCGTCCACTCGGACGCCGCGACGCGTGCCACAAAACGACGGCCTCCACTGCCGTATTTAGGAGGAGTGACAATGACAGACAATTATTTCGTTTGATCGCGACGTAATTGCACCGTTACCGACGGACACGGCTGTTATTCGTCGCTTTTTGTAACTTTTTGTCTCCCCCCCCCCCCCNTTTTTGTCCCCCCCCCCCCCCCACCAGGTATCTCATTAAGATTTTTCTCGCGCGGGATCACTGACATCGCGGTGTATACTTACATTTGATACGAATCAGCTGTCCGACTTGGTTATTAGCCGCCGGAGATAATTGCGAGAGACGGGGATACCGCGCGTCTGCGCGATTAGGCAACTACCGCGAGCAGTCCTGGCCCGTCGACTACGAGTAGACGCGGTTTCCTTCCTCGAAATGAATATCGCGGCAAAAGCGCGCGGCGTATAATGCCAAACGCATGTCAACTCCCTCGTCTCCGCGCGTGTGTAATTATTTCTTCTCGTCGGCTTGAACGCGCCCGGCGAAGTATTGGCTTCTAATCATCGTTCGCGGGGGCCGAGACTGGTACACACATCGCGCGTGAAGCGCGCGTAACGAAACGCTAAGTGACTTCGTTCGCAACGTCTTCATGATTGCGATATCGCCGTTGCCTGAGACGCCTGTCGGCAGGTGTGGGAATACAAAAAAAAAACGCAAATGAAGTATGAACCGTATCGCTGTCCAACGGATTTTCATTCCTCTGTTCTCTCCTTCTATCCCCCCCCCCCCCCCCGNTCTTTCCCCCTTTTCTCCCGTTTTGTCGGGGACGAGCGAAAACGAGCGGGGGATTGATGAAGCGTGCGCGACGACCGCTAAGGAGAAGGTGAAAGGCGATAACGGCAAAACGGGCGGATAAAGTGGGCGTAAGACATATCAGTGGGAGTAGATACCGATGGCGAAACACAATGAAGCCGGGTGAAGTTACATAAGCGGCATAATGAAGATTAGCTAAATACGACTGTCGGGGTTAACAACGTTCCAGGCTCACGGTTCGCGGTACTTTACTTCTCTTTCTCCGACGTGCTCCTCGAAAATGTCAATGAAAGCGTGAAGGATGGACGACATGTCTCAAGGAGGCGTCTGAAGTCGCATACCACGTGTGATTCTACGAAATCAGCATTAACTCCGGAGCGGTGCCGAGAGAGTAACGCGTGTCAAGCGGCCTTCTCCTTCTCACGATGCGACGATGAAATCGGCCGAATATTATCGTCGGTGTTTAGCAACGTTCCGGACTTGCGTTCACAGAATTTCACTTCTCCGAGATACCCCTCGAAAATGTCAATAATAGCTTGAAGGATGGACGACATGTTTCGAGAAGGCGTCTGAAGTGACACGCCCTGTGTCATTCTTCGAGGTTAAAATTCATCCCGCAGAAGGCGAGTGAGTACCGCACGTGTCAAGCGGCCGTCCTCTCCGACGTTGGCCCGACGATGAAATTGGCGAATTAACATGTCGGCTGTCAACGTATCACACGGTGATACAACTTACGTAAAGGGAACGTAAGAGACGTCTTTAGCTCACATTTGATGGACATATCTCTCCGACTCGTGGCTTCTCGAGAAGAAGAATCAAACGCTATTTTACACATTCGAAATAAAACGAGAGAAACATTTCTCCCTCGGATAAATCGCGCTTCCGAGTTCGAGCTGGGGCCAGCCGACGCGCTGGGCGGTATCACGCGCGAATTGACGAGCGATATGAGAACGAGAGACGCGAGAGAGAGAGAGAGAGAGAGAGAAATTTACGCGAGAGAACGCGCTCCGTTCGCTGTCTCGGCGGCGCACGCCAACGCGACCGCCCGTGATACCCCCGTGAGACGCGCGCTCGTTCGACGGCCGAGGGAGCGTACAACCAGTATCGCAATGCAATCTCCACGAAATACGACCTGTTCGGCTTAACGCGTACGCGTTTTCGATCACAATCGCCTTTCTCCGGCGCGCCAGACCCAAGTAAGCGCAGTATCGTCAGCGATATCTCGATTAAATAGCGATAAGGTGAACGACATTCTGCGTAAGGGCTACCGTAACACACGGAATTCCGCGGTGCACCGTCGCCGCGGGCGCGAAAGCGAGCGAAAAATTATCGGCGTTCGTATCCCCCCCCCCCTCTACACCCCGATCAATTAACGTAATTGCCGTTCCAGCTATCTTTTCCGGAATCCGCGTGACTCAACCCCCCCCCCCCNGTATCGCGGCTCGTGAAAACGCCCCGGGCTGCGTGTCACGGCTGTACGCGCGAAAATTCCAGCCGACGACGCGGACGAAATTATGACAACCGGTTCGCGCAAACCGGCCGGAGATACGCCGAGTGACAAAGCGCAGAATTTACACGATCTAAAAGGACGATGATATTTCATCCGCGCGGCGGCGCGCATAAACACGGACGCAGACTTCTGCAGGCTGTCCGAGATCCGCCGAGTCCCCCCGCGAAGTTCCACGAGATCTCCCGCGTTCCTTCCTTCTTTCTTTTGTCGTTAATAATCGACCTTGCCGCGACGTATTGTTACATCCATTGTACGCTGCCAATTTGTATTTAGCATACCGACAGAGATCCCGGAGTAAATTATAGTCATTTCCGGCCTCGGCTATGTCCTCCTCTCGTTTTAACTCAAGAAGTAGTAACAGCAATTCGCATGCAAGGTTATCATCGCTGACACTGTAGTAACATTTATCAGAGAAACGATTCCTTACTATAATTCTTTCACTTATGTGATTACAGTGACACAGATTGCGTGCGATTATAATACGATTACGAGAAGAAAAGAGTTACGAATGTCGAAAAATGTTTTCGCAGTGTGTAAAAGCTCGAGAGGATCAAAGTGGCAAATAAATTAAACGTTTCCTCTCTCTCTTCCCGAATGAAGAGCTTAAGGTAATGTGACAAAAAAATTGCACAATGTGAATACTTCATAAAATAATAACAATAGTGATAATATTCGGCCCACTGGAGTTTCCTCAATTCAACGAAACGTTACAATCCGGAAATCCCATTAATCAATGGGGACAAAACTAAATTATCTTTATACGTATTGCGTAAATATTCGACGAATACAGCTAGTGAAAAGCCTAATCGCGGGCGAAATATTCACTTATTTTCGGCATCAAAACGATGTCACATTCCATGTAACGGATAAGTGTTAAAACATCGCGCCACATGGGCGATTAGACCCTCGCTGGCAGCTCGTCTCCATCGGCGGGAATTCCTCGAGAGCGCCGGAAAGATAAACGTCCACGAGTACCGGTTTTAATAATCGAAACGAACGAGACCGCGGAATATCAAAGGGACGCGCGGTCTCTCGCGCTCTCAGGCGGGACGGTTTTTATTTCTGCCTCCACCTGGGCCGGATTTCGCGACGTGTCCTCCTCGTCGTCGTCGTCGGACACCTGTTGGCGAACGGAAATCCACGATCGCGCATCGGCGCGCGCTCTCTCGCCGCTCGTAAAGATAACGATCGTCGTCGCGGAGGTGTCGTAACCGGCGTGGCCTGTCGTTAAACGTGCCTTCACCCCGCCGCCGCTTTTCGACAGACGGCGACCGGCGGTGACCTTCGATCGGCGCCGATAAATCCCGGATATCGTTTGTGTATTGACAACCACGACGACGGCGGGGGCGCCGTGGTGTTCCGATTAGGCGACGAATCGGAAAGACCCGCTCTCCTCCGAAGATTAATGGCTGTAACCGGGTGTTACAAGATTCCTCGGCCGTCCCCCGGGACTAGTCTAGACTTAGACTTTCTCGCCGAGAACAATGGCCTCGACGACGAGCCCCGATGAGCCGCGCGGGAGAGCCGAGGAAACGGCGAGCGTACTCGCGGCGGTGCGCTCGGAGACGACAACCGTCGCGGATTTGCCTCACCGTAAAAACCGTTCTTGACATCGTTACGATAACTGTGCAAATAACGACGCGGTCGTTACATAAGTCGGCGATGCCCGCGCGGCGGAGGATGCCCGTGGGATTGTCCCCGACTAATCTCTCGCGCACGTAAGAGAGCTCGCCTTATCCTCCGAAGGAGGACAGACACGGAGGGTCTCGATCGTGATCGAGTGCGCTTTTCTTTCCATCGATCGTCGGTACGGACGAACTCGCGACGGCACCGAGACAGGTGCGCGCGGAGGCGTACCAGCGAGACCGCGCATCGATATTGATCACGTAACTTTTCGCCAGGGTGGAAACGTGAGAAGTGAAAATTCCAAATATTTCCAAATTACAAAATTCACACGTTTCACGTACTCACGTTGGAAGAGGAGATTCACCGGGGGTTGATCATAAATCTCCTCCTCCAGCGTGAACTAGTGAGAAATGTAAGTTTTCTAATTCGAGAACACTTGGAATGTTCACTTTTCGCATTTCCTACGGAGAAAAATTACATACATGATCGATACCCTGATCTGCGTAAAATAGCCTCGCCGAGCGCAGCCAGCCGTTCGCTGGTTTTTTGCCCCGCGTACTTCTCCCTCCCTCTCTGTCTCTCTTTCTCTTTGAACGCGCACCGGAACGATCGCGGCCAGGAAGAACGAGGTCTGCGCGCGCGCGCGCGATCGCCGGTCGCGGACAGCGGCGAAGGAGAGGAGAGAGCTCGAGAGGCGAAAGAAGACGAAGAGGAAGAAGAAGACGAGCAAGAGCTGCGGGAGAAGGAGGTGGCGGCGGAGGAGGAGGAAGACTTTTGCCGCGGGTAGGTACGAAGATAAGTAGCGCAGTAACGCGTACGGCGTGGCAGTAGGCAGACTACCCAGCGCTCCGGGCAAGAAACTAGCGGCAATAATAATTTACAGTACTCTTTCCCCTCCCCTCGCTCGTGTCTCCCTGGCTTCCTCCTGCCCGCCGCTTTGCTCGCTCGCTCGCTCGTTTCTTCCCTCCCTCGGCGTCCCTCTTCGTTCGCTTCGGTGGTGCTGATGTTGATGCCGATGCTGGTGGTGGCGGTGGTTGTTGCGAGCAATTCCATATTAGGAGTCGCGCTCCTCGGTTTACCACGATGGAGGCTATTGAGACGTAGTTACCCTTACTTATCCTGTCGCTGGAGCGAGCAACAACGGCGCGGCAAGAAGAAGAAGAGGAAGAAGAGGAGGAAGCCGAGGGAGATCTGGAAGCGAACGGGCTTCCTTCCTACGCCGTGGCGAAGCTCGACGCGCCGTGGGATCCCCGCTCCGATTTTCTTCTCTCGTTCGCCGAGAAGAACGCGAGCGCGAACGACGATTCCCACTCCGGCGCGCACGCGGAACTTTTCCGCGGACGCCGGCCAATTTCGCCCACGAGGAATCGTTGCCGCGCGGAAAACCAGCCACGAGGAGACGGAGGGGCGCACGGCGGTGTGTGTTCGTCATCCGTTTCCGTCGATGTATTTCTCGTGAGAGAAATTGGGAAATTTCATCGCAAAACGTTCCTTTCGGGACATTTCTCCCGGCGAAAATATAGGGGGAAAGTTGTTTCTTTGATTTTTGCATAGTCGACGCAACGATGAGTCGTTGAGAAACGTTGTGACACACTGAAATTCCAAAAAGTACGCCAACTTGCCCCCAATTCTCTTCATTGCGGAGACAGAGCGTGAGATGTTCGAAGATACCGTAAAAAAGTATCGAAAAATGTTGAGAACGATATTTCGGCTAACGTATCTGAAAGTGGAAGATCGCGGAAATCTAGACGTTTATCGCTCGCGCGAGCAAAAAGATAACCGAATTTTATCGAAAAGCGCGTGATAAACAGCTAAACTTCGCGATAGCGACGATGTCTAAAGTAGGATCTCGCGGACGTGTCTAGATCCACGATCACGAATCCTAGCGAGCGAGAGGTGCACTCGCGATCCTCTTCGTGTTTCTTCAGCGCGATGCCTACTCTACATTCCACAGTGCTCGTTGCTGAAGAATTTTCCGGTCCAGCGGACCCTGTCACTCCGCCGTATGCGCGACGTCCAGCGCGCCCCCTCCCCCCTCCTTTCTCTCTCTCTCTCTCTCGCTCCGCGCTAAGTGACTTCACTGCCGCTCGCGAAACGCAACTTTGCAACGCCGGCCGAAGATCGGTGGCCGACTTAAGCCGGCCGGCCGTCGTACTTAGCCAACCGGAAACCCTTCTTCCAGTCGACTTCCAGTCGTTCAGTCCCGTCCGGGTTTATTCACGCGCCGCTCTTTAAGACCGCACGTTTACTCACGCGTAGTTGCATCTTTCTTCTGTCTTCTGCCTCTCTCCTTCCCTCTCTTTGCTTCTCTCTCGCGGGAGAGAGCGTCTCGAAGTCTCGCGTTCTATCGTATCGTATTGCCTCGCACGGAGAGCTGACGATGCGTGTCATGAGCGAGGAGATAAAGCGTCACACTCTCGAAGACGTGCGAGAGTGCAAAACGGTGGAAGCGCGAGAGCAACGTTGCTGAACTTCCCGCGAATTCCATGGACCGTGTCGCAATCGCGGGGAGGACGCGGGACGACGGGAAATCGCGAACGTGCGAGTCGGCGGAAATATCGCTGACTTTCGCCATCGAAATTTGTCTGCCGCGTGTGGAAATGTAATATCCGCGACTCGGCAGGACCGACGTCCAGTTCTGCGGTTTTCACAGTCGCGAAAGTCATGGAATTGGCGAAAACATCTTAAGATGTGACAATGCGCCCCGAAGAGCATTCAATCGTGAGAGTTTGTCTTCCCAATCGTTGAGATGCCGATCGATATTAACGATATCAGATGCAAATATAAAGGCTCTCAAGATATACGCAATCAGAGTAAGTAAGAAAGGTAAGTAAAAGTGCTGATATTTTTGCAAACAGTATTTAAACATGACAATTGGGAAATATTTACAGTCATTACGACTGCAAAAATATTTCGATTCTAAATATTCGATCCACTTCGGCGCAAATTTGATCTTTCAGAGACTACGTTTATTTCAGTCATTGACTTGACGAGCATCTTGAGAGTTTGACATTTACATTGTTCGTAAAAACAGCGTTTTATTTGCCTCTTTTATGCTGTTTTATTTCGCTCTTATTTGCCTTTGTTATCTCTCCTCTAACGACATCAAATTTGACATACCCTATTTTGAGACGCTCACGGATTTCACAAGACGCGATGTCGAAAATGCACATATGAACACACGAGTCTCTTTTCCGAGGCGCACGGGTGAACAGCGCTTCCTAAAACACGGGCACGTAATTATACGCGGAGATTACCGTAATTTTGATTTAATTAGAAACTACCGCTGCTCCGAATCGTGCCGTGGATGAAAATTCACTCGGCTCAGCAGCGGGCGCGGGATTACGAACGTACGTCGTAAAAAGAAGACAGGAACGGAATCGAGGTTTTTCGCGGCCGCAAGAAGAGGGGAGCTCCCGCCTCGAGCGATCAATTAAAGGGTTAACACGAACACGCGGGCGAGGCCGGCGATCGGAAGGAGGAAGAGGAGGAGGAGGTGGAGAAGGAGTGCCCTTCCTCACCGCGGTGGGTAAACGTACCCGTTTTCAGGCGGCAGCGCGCCTTCCATTTCCCGCTTGAGCAACGTTTAATTAGCGGTAAATTAAATAATAAGGAAAAGATCGCGTGCAAAGATTGATGCGCGCGAGCGAACTTATTACGGAAATAATCGACGAATGAATGTGTCTTCGATCGCAAGACCGAAACGTTTCGCGGCCGAAGTCGATATATTTTTTTACCGAGTACGGCCGAGTGATTGTTTAACGACGCGTTATTCATGCAAAACGTCCGTTTACGAGAATCAGCGAGAAAATCGACACGCTCTCATCGAAATGAAACCTTGCACTGAGAAAAACATTGTTGTTATTTGAAATTATTTTCATGGAAATTATAACTGGCACGGATGAAAAAGTTAACGATCAGAAGAAGATATATATATATATATCAAGGTCAAAAATGACTATAATTTTAATGAGACTTCTCTTAAATCACAGATCGTTGTGTGATCGTTAATAATGTAAACGTTTCCAAGATTACACCGAGAGAAACCATAATTAGTTTCGATTATACGATACTACTTTCATGGCTTTAACCACCAAAATAGTAGTAGCAATATGCATATGCAAGGTTATTATTATTGGTGGAAAAATGCTTCTTCTAACTATAATTCTCTCATAATAACGATTATACTATTCCAGATTTTATTGTTAAGTTTCATCTAAAGTGTTTCATTATTGATCACACTGAGAGAATAATATTTAATATAGTGTTTAATATGGTGTAATGAATAGTGTTTCATTATTGATTATACTAAGAGAATAATAGTGCAATCAATAATGGAACACTTTTAGATGAAACTTAACAGTAAAATCTGAAATAGGTGAAACCCGAAACACATGGATATCGTCGAAGAATAAAAATTTGGGACAGAGAGATGAAAGAATAGAAACCGCAAAATGAGACATAACCCGCATCCTTTACCCGCTATCTTCTCTGAGCGTGTAACATGAATTTTTCTTCACGAGGAATGAGAGCCTCGCCAAAAATGCGTCCTGATCTCGCCGGGGTCAGGAGATATGACGAGCGGCGCGCGAGGATAATAAACCGTCTCGTCAAAACCGTCACTCCGGCGCGCGATCTTCCTCGTGGCCGCTAAAAGCGCGGTTTTGAGGCGACCGCGAGCGATCCGGGTGCCCGTAGCTGAATGGCCGGCAAACGAGATATTAAATGCCGGACAGTAAAATATCGCGACGCGGCGAACGCACCAATTAGCGTACATTGAGCTGGATTGTGAAGGGCGAGGTTGATCGTGTTTCGAAGTGGAAAGAGGCCGGGGCCGGGACAAAAAATTCGAAGGCGGAGGCAGGACATGGAGGAGCTTCATCTCGCGTGCTAATAATCGTTAGCGTCCCGACGTGGTGGACGAGCGGGCCGCGCGCAACCTTGGCTCGCTAGGTTGAACGGATCGCAGAAGCGACGATAAATTAATCGCACGTTCGATCGAGCGTGATCTCGTCGAATTCGTCGGGACACGCACGTGACACGGGGAGGAGAAAGGGAGTATAATCGATGCGCGCTTCGAAACGCTCCGAACTTGCGGATCATCGCGCCGTAATCGCGCAATACGTGCGTCAATTTGTAACGTTTATTTTGACACATCGTTCAAGGGTAAAAAATTGACGAATATCTCGTCGTGACGGATCATGGATGGAGCGCGGGAACGAGCAGATGGGAAATCGGAAGCTATTTAACTTTAGATTGAACTCACAACTTCGTTCAACTTAGTTATGTTCCCCTTCGCGCCTTCTTCCCATCCTTTAACCCAAACCCCATCCCTTTCTCTGATCTTCGTTAATTTCATTCCGCGTTTTTCTCGCCCGATACACCAGATTCGCCTCCTCCTCTCCCTTTCACTTTCGCTGCCCCGCACCGTCGCCCCGTCCCGCTCGATCTCGTTTTTTGCCGGGGTCCGATTAATTTTAACGTCGCGGCGCGTGATTATGTCCTCCTCGTAACGAACTATCGACCCATTAGCCGGCCAATTTATCTCCATTCCACCTGCAAAATTCCCACCTATAAGCCGCTGCCGCGTCGATGAAGCGGTATGCAAATTTCACGTTCCTCAATAATCGGCGTCCGCGACATTTTTAGACGGCCGACTATTAGTGAGTAATAAATACCCCCTTCCCCCTCACCCTGTTCCTCCCTCGCCTTCCCAGGAACGCGCTCAGTTCGGAAACACGGCGCGTTAAAGCGTCGTTAAAGTGTCGTTAAGATATCGCCGTCGATTAATTTTAGCATGCGAATCGAACGCGCGAGAACGAATCTAGGCCAGTGTCTCCCAACGAATTTTTACGCGGCGAGTCCACTTTTCATTTCATTCTTACTACTCGACTACGCATGCATCCTTCCACATACTGAAACTCGCGAGCTTCTGTAGACCAAAAGCTGACGTTTGAAATTTGCAAAATTAAAAGCTAAATATGCGACTTCGAATGAAACGATCGAGCGATCTACTGTTTTCGACATCTTATTGCTCGAGCGTGCAAGAGAGAGAGAGAAAAAAAGGATCAAGCTCGCTAAAATTACGGCCATTTCCACCAACTATTGTTGTTCTGATGGAATAGTAGCAATATGAATACATATGTCAAGTTATTATCACTGATTAACTATAATAATGCTTGCGACAAAAATGGCTGTTCTGACGGTAAATACTTGACTGTGCGATCACAGCCGCAAATAGCAAGAACTCTTTCACCATTGTATCATCCCGCGGAGAAACGCCATTTTCCACGTGAATTTTGTACCGTTGATCTAACGGAGTGCGAATAACGCGCGTGATTCATGTCCGCACGGGTGAAAAATCACGCAACTGACCGCGATGTAATAAAAAATCGCCGCGCGTTGCGGGTAATCCGACGTGTCGGGACGCGCTTCCGAAGGACCACCCGCGAGAAAATCTCGCGTGCAAAAAGGTTGGGAGGCACTGATCTACACGCGTATTCTCCAAGGGAGAACGAAAGGGAGAGCGAATACGCCTCGTACACGGAGAGGAACAAGAGGAAGGGGAAAGAGGAAGAAGGAGAGATAGCGAGAGACGGGCGCACGGAGGCCTCGTAAAAGAGAGGACGGGCTACGGCTGCGTCTCTCTCTCCGTGATTACTGATTACTGAAACGATTTGCACCGTCCGCTCCGGCGGAGCGATTAATTTCCGTAATGGAGTCGTAGCCGGGGGATCATTCCTCATAGTTACCGATTATCATTAGGACCGATCTCGATATTGAATTCGTTCCGCTCGCGAGACAATAATGATGACACGTATACTCGCACATTCTGATCGAGATGGCGAAGATAATAACGCGACCAAGCCCCGACCGTACGTCGCCCGCCCACTTCCGCACTACGAACGATTCGTTCATAAAGACTTCATTTCTGTCAGAATGAAGGAAAAGGTCTCGAAAGTCACGAAATGTCAAAGGAATTGTGCAAGAACGCAGGGCTCTGCCAGACGAACGAGACCAATCGTCGTAATAATATTACAATTGCTTCGTTTATCTTGCGGAAAGGTTGTTTAATTTTGTGATTGTGCTCAACTTTGCGGGAGAAACAAGTGAAATTTTACAATACGCGAATAAAAGAGGAAACAATTTTAACTTATTAAAAAAACTATCTCTCGTTCACACTGTGGTAAAAAGTGTATCATCGTGAGAGTCTCAAACTCTTTTCGTCGCGCTCTTCGTAGACCAATGCCGGAAGAATCTAATAAATAAACGTTCTCTCAAAGGATGACAGACAAATTCGACGACGAACCTCTTCTTTTTCTCGACCTCCATTCATGTTCGTCACTCACTCTCTCCGATGAATGAGAGAAATTAAGTTAAGGATTAAAAATCCTAAGAGTAATTTACTCGGCTTTACCTGAAAAAACTTTCTGTTTGAACCTGAAGTCAGTGACCGAACCTGGCTCCATTGCACCACCAGGACACGACCTCTGGTAGAACCGAATAAATAGCGAAATTAACTCTACCGTCGGCCGCCTTTATATCTTGTTCCACGAGCGAATTCAACTGCGAGAGAATCGCCCGTTCCACCGCGTAGCGGCTAGAGAGCGTACTATCGAGAAGAGCGGTCGGACTCACCGCTCTAGCCACCGGGAACTAATTCTCCCCTTTCCACCTCGAGTTAGAGCACGTGGCCGCTACGTCGTCGGTAGGAATGCTGCGCGCGCGCGCGCGCGCGAGGCAACGTCTCGGGAATCGATCGCATGCGTTAAAAAATCTTACCTGCGGTTAGAACAGGTGTCGTATAATGAACGCAGCGCTGATTGCAATTTGCGGGAATATGCATAATTCATGCTTCCACGTAACCGCGGTGGTAACAGCGGCGCGCGCGCCGGAGACCGTTCCACTTGTCTCCGTGTGAGAACGTCTGACATTTCCGTCTGGATTTTTCAAGTATTCTCAGCGACATCGCGTCGCCCCGCTTTGATTTCACGAGACTGTTTACACCTTACGCGCGCTCCGAAATAAATCGAGCCCACGGGTTGTCATCGCGCCTCTCGAATCTCGCGCTTGAATCTAACGATTGTAACTTCTGCTTACCTCGCGGCCGATCGTAAACAGCGCTCGCTAGAAACGAAAACGCCGAGAGAGGTAAAGTGAAACTTACCTGAAACAGAAAAAGCATCGAAACATTATCATCAGCCGCGCGAGTGCAATGCTGCGAGTGATAAATTAACGCGTTGAATGCCGCGGTGGTCACGGGTGAACGGCATTATGATACCACCGCATCTCATTAAGTTACGTATAAGGTATAATTAACCGCGCGTTTGAAAAATTCTATACACGGGCCGATCGAGAGCCCGTGAAACGACGTGAAAGATATATATGTATCTCGAATTATACATCTTTTACTGTATCTCTTCAATAACGTGTCCGTCGGTTAATTTCCATTAATTATTATACTCTTGCACAATTAATGAAAATCAGCAGAGTAGTTTTTTTTTAACGCGTCGAAGGAAGAGTTGAAATTTCAAAGGAAAACCCGATATTTCGTTTGGTGCGTTTTCTTAAACCTTTCCGCCGGCAATGTTGAATTTAACATCTTCAGTGAGCAATCTGGGTCGTTGAGGGACAATGTATGTTTTTGCATTCTGGATTGTATAAAAATCCGAAAAAATTCTCGCACGCTTGTGAGAGCTTTAATAACAAGTTTTTACACTCGTGGAAGTTATTAGCGAATCACATTTTACTTCTTTTTTAAGAAGTTATCTTGCGGAACGTATTCCTTAAAATTTTTTTGCATAATTCGGACTGCATATTAATCAAAACATTTTCATATTGCCTGCGCTAATTTCATCCATCACTTCATTCTAAGAAAATTCGGGCCAATTATTTTTAGCCTGGCCGAAATACCATCATCTCTTAATCGTTCCAACTGCTTTCAGCAGTTCGTATTCTAGCCGCTACGCGGCGTATTTCTCTCGCACTCAGTTTCCATGACCAAACTCTATATAAAGTCGACCAACGGCAGACAAGGTATCGCTTCTCGGCACTATGTGCTAAGATCAAAAGTGTAGTATCTGTTCTTATCAGCTTAATATCTGATATAACCCCCACAGGGGGTTCCAGAATATTGAGTGATTTTTGACAATAGGCGGGTACATGAAGCTTGCTTCAGTCCTGTCGCTGGTCGTCCTGGCATTGCACTACAGCCATGCTCGGCCTTCTGATTTAACTCAAACATAATATCCTACATCTAAGAAAATCTTGGAATAATCGAGAGCAAATCTTAGATATAATTATTCTTATTCTCTCGAAAAAGGCAAGAAACCACAGAAGAATCCTAATATTCCCACGAGTGAAGAAAAAAATACGTCGTAATATTGTCGTCATGTTCCTTTTTCTACGAAGACAGAGTAGCGAAAACACGTTAAGATGCAGAGGGAACAGGGGAAGCATCAGAAGATGCTTTTCGGCACGTCGGCCTGCGGTCGTGTCGTAGACCAATCAGGAACGCTTCTGTGCCTTTATTTTTGCGATCCGAGCGGATCGACGTGTACACGATGCGATCGACGCGGGTAAAAAGCTTGCTTCACCGGCGGATTTTTTGGCTTTCCACAGCGATCGGCCACTTTTGCTCTCGCCGAAAGAGGAGAGACGTCTCCGGGAAGGGTTTGCTAAATCGCACTTTGATGCGTGGCCGTGGTTTCTCCTCTGACGGAACTTCAGAGAGTTGTATATCTCAATTCTCCCATATAGAAAAAAGTGCTAGATTCAAGTATTCGAATAATTACCCAAATGCTTTTTAGCCAAATTTTACTCGGATCGAGCAATATTTATTTGATCCACAGTGAAACAAGTAAAAATCTACTTAATCCAAGTAAAAATTTGTTAAGGAATATTGAAGTCATTATTTATTATTAATTATTTATTACTTGAATCTAGCACTTTTTTTCTATACAATCGCTAAATAATCGCGAAATAGGTCTATTCTCTTCAGCTGAAGTAATGCTGCACTGAAACTTACTTTCAGTGATACTTACTTATTCCTTTCGACGTTTCACTCTAAACTGTAAAAAGTGCGACCCAGTTCGGCTAAAAGGGACAGACTTATAGGTTGCATTATGCCACTGTCAGACGACGAACCGGTGACTGCGTAAATAAGGCAGTTTTCGGAATTCACGGGATGTCGAAACGACTGAAGCGCGTACGTGACTCAAAAGAACCCGAAGAGAAATCCGAGTTCTAAAGATACGGGAGGTGAATGAGAAAGACTCGGAATTTCGAGGTTACGAGTTTGAAATGCAAAACGACGGTTGCAGGCGAAGAATCGTCCGCAGACGGATGACAAGCGGCCGGTGGTTAGAACGAAGCTCGATAAGATGTTGCATTCTCGCCGGATAGGATCGCGAGAGGATCCCCCGAGATAAACCGAGGAAAACGGCGAAGGCTGCTTCTCCGCGATCCGTTCGCGGCTCAACGATGACGCGGATCTGCGATGCATCTCGCCTCGCGCGCACGCTATAACCGAACGATTATGGCAAACCGTAAATTCCACCTGATCCCCGCGCGCCACCTTTTTGCGGCCGCTTCGCGTGAGCCTCGCGATCGAGTTCCTTAGCGGTGTGGATGCGCTCTCGCAGAAATCGCGCGCGGATGAACGGCAATAGCCGTTGCAAGGGTAAGAACAAGCGTATCGGCGGGTTACAAGGGCCGCAAGAAGCGTGTCGTTCATGATACCGCAGCAGTTGGATCACGGGGTGATGCTCGAACTCGGGAATTACGTAAGATCGAAGCTTTAACGACGTCGCGTCAACCTTTTTGCCGGAGCGCATACAGCGCTCCGAAAGACGCTCCCCCCTACTTCTTCGCCAGCTCGGATTTTTCACGACTCTCTGAACTTCCCTCCTGTTATTATCACTCGTGGAAGAGTTTTTGTTTCCCGAGACTGCGGCAGACGCGCGAGTGACGTGTGTCAACCGTGTGTGTGACGCGAATTCGCAATTCATGCGAACTAACATCGCAGTGTCATCCTCGATAAGCGACACGGGGCTGGCGAATTTCGCGGCGCACTCGGTGCGCCAACGCGACGTGTCCCGATACCTCGGTATTTCGCGCACTAAACTTCAGTGAATCATATCACACTTGCTGGAACCAAAACTCACCACACCGAGAAAAATTCCATTACAATTATTACTTACTTATCGCCTCAACTATATCTTCTTACATGTCATATTATATCGCGTTACATTCAGACACGATGAGAACCGGTCGCAAAGATCCGTGAATTTTGACGGCGGTGAATACTTTAACGCGCTTTATCGGAACTCGTTGCGCGTTATTTCGCCATTGCGTTCCCCTCTTTTTCCGAAGAAGGCCGACTCACGAGCCTTTCTTTAAGGAGGTAAAAGATACCTGTATGCTTCGCCGGTAGTAGCGCGCGCGATTAGCCGATAATTCATATGCGGCTACGATCTACCGCTAACTAATCATATGCGCGCACCAGAATGTCGAGTACAGCCCGGAATCGTAAAGGCGAAGCCGCCGTTGCTCTCCGCCACCGCGTTGCGGTTCTCTCTTTCTCTCTCTCTCTCTCTCTCTTGTTGGCAGGCGCGGTGCACTTTCACGGCTGCTCTTACGGGACATACGATCCCCATAATAAATCCCGCTCTTCGGCTTTCTTCGACCGATCCTTTTTTCCTCATCTCCCCATGCTCCCCTCTCCGCACTACTCTCTCTCTCTCTCTCTCCCTCTCACTCTCTTTCACTCCTTTTCTCTCTTTCTCTTTCTCCGGCCGCTTAGCTCATGGCGTGCCTGCCGGTAATATTGTTCGCTCTCGAAGATCGACCGACCGAAGGAAGGAACGAAGAAACGGCCGGAGGGAGAGCCGTCCGCGAACGGCGATTATCCGCATCGCAGGGCGAACGATTCCGCTAGAGGTAGGAGCGCGCGGCGAGAAACCGCGCCGGCAGCGGATCTCATTGCTAATTGTCTAGCGCCGATCCGCCTGACCGCCTCGTGCTCACCCGGACGGACGGACGCATGCCTTCTGCTCCGCTCTATCGCTCGGCGACCATAGATCACGGTACCGTTTATCAATTTTACGGAATGATAGACGCGTTCGTCTCGCGCGCTCTACGAGCGCCCTGGAATTGGAGGCATCGCGCTCGACGATCGTCACGCTCGATCGCGCCCGGCACTTCGATCTCTCTCCCGGCCGAGAGACGCGTGAAAAATCCGTTATCACCGAAACACGCGCAGGAGAGATTCGCACGATTGATTGCCAGGTGAAACGAAGGAGTCGCGCGCAAACGTGGACCGCGCGTTTTTCAGCGCGCTGATTTTTCGACACGATTTCGCGCACGACGGGGCGGTCTATTATGCTGGGAGAAACGGTGAAATGAGTAATTAATCTCATTAAGATTATAGTCATTATCGACGCTGACAATTTTTTTATTGAACGAACGAAGAACAAAAAAATATGTAAAAAATATTGCGAAAAATACTGCCCCAGACAGAAGATCATTTTATCCTGCCGCTAAGATTTATTAAAGAAAAATAAAAGCATCAATATCTGCGTTGGCTGTTATTTTCCAATCGTTCTTACTGTTCTTTATTTCAGAATTTTCCTATCTCCTTGGCTGAGTGAATTTGTCCTTGGGACGCGTTAATTTGCTGTTAGAACAAAATCATGCTTTCCTACATTCGCTAATTCGTTCTAATAGCAAAATAATTTTTGTAAATTCAAGCGAGCAATCAGACAAGTAACCGGGGTACATCCGTCGCACGATTTAGAGGCTGATCGAGAACTCACGTTTGTCGAGCTTCGCGCATCAGCACGTACGAGACGAGATCACGGGCGTTTGATTCGGTAATCTCAGAGGGGCTTCGCCCGGTGTTTCGCGAGTCACGAATTATCGCGAACTCGACGTTAATTAAGACGGACGCCGAGATACTCCGTCCGTCCGGCTTTCACCGAGACAGAGAAAGAGACTCCTCCCTACGATCGAAGCCGAAACGTCGAACATCGATCGGGCATCCTCCGGGCGCGATCCAGGATGCCGATCGATGCCGCGGAGCGGAACCGCACACGCGCGGCGCAACGGGGAGTTCCTCGTTATTATAAATTCGCTCGTCTCGCTCCGCCCGCGAAAGCACGAATTCCGATTCCGGCACGCGGCGCGCCAGGATAAATGGTAATGGGCTTGGTCGGTTGAATGGTTGTGGTACAACGGGTAATGGCCTCCTGGTTCTTCCTTCTGGCTCTCCGCCACACCGGGCGTTTCCACGTTCCTACGAACAAGTGGAACGATATCGAAAGGACTCGTGGGGCGTCTCGTGCGCGCGAGCGCAATCCAAGAGCCGCGCCGATCCTTTCTTTCGTACGTCGATACTCCGTGATAACGATAGTTACCTCGGACGGACTGACTCGCGTGTGTAATTAGCCCCACTCGACGGTGAGATACCCGCGGGAAAACTCGTAGCCGAGAACTCCGTCGTACAGCTTTTCAACGATATGTTCTCGTGGACTCTTACACGGAGAAAAAATAATTCGCTGAAACAACTGGCAGATGTTATGCTGCCGTGTGACAAAATCTGCCAGTTACTATGTGAGCAGCAAAACGACTCGTCGAAGGTACTAATTAACATTTGCTGGATTATTTTGCCGTAAGAGCAACTTAGTAAGTCTGGGAAAACACTATTTTGCTCCAAGACACGTTTATTTATGTTAAGGACAAATTCACTCGGTAGAATATTTTATATCCTGGCGACAGAACTGTTTCTGCTCTAATTACGAATAATTCGTTAATTTGGTTACGCCAACGAAATTTTATCACTGTTGCAACGAATATGCAGCAACAACGATGATTATGCCACGACAGCAAAATTATTTTTCTCAGTGTAACTGCTATGTCATGCTCGCGAAAATTAGCCGGATCGTCGGTGATTTCATAGCCTCGAGGAATGAGTCATTTCACGGACACGGAATCGGACAATTATCTGACAGATGGCAGGAAGTTGTAATTAACAACGGCGCCTGTTTCAACTGAACGCTGTGTGCACTGTTAGTAACAAATAGCAAAGGGGAAAAATTAAAGGGAGAATTAAATTCGGCAGCGACGGAAAATTTTGGCTCTTTAGAAATGTTCCCAGATTTTTCTATACACAGCATAGATTCCGAAATTAGAATATTCGAAGTTGTCCCAAACTTTTCCCAAACGTAGATTTCCCGTAGACAAAACCCATCATTATTTGGGAAAATCGAACTGGATCCTAACTGAATTTCAAAAAATGTTCTATGCAGGAAGTTAAATCGACAATTGTTAAACTGATCGCATGACAACCAACGACGGTTGCCGCTACTCGAGATCCGAAAGTCGATATTTTTCCATATATGGCAACCGGAAGACGCGGTCGGAGGGTGGGAAAGAGGAAGGGTACGTGTTTCGTCTCTTCTTCTTTCTTTTCTTCTACCTGTCGTGCACTTCGATGTGGTTGCGAGAAGAGAGAGAATTGAGGGAGAGCAACGCGGGAACGGCGGTTCGCGGTGCGTGAGCATTGTCTCAACGAGACCGTAAATACTTCAACCCCGTTCGTTGTTTCGTTCGTCGCGGCGCGACGAAGGGCCTGTAACGCGCGTCCGCGGCGGTAGAATTTTTCCCAAGCTCACCGAAGAATTCTGACCACCCAGAATCCGGGAACAATAGATATACGTATTCACGCACGACGCGTATGCGTATTGTTCGCCGAAAATTTACCGACAACTCGATCGCTCAATAAAAAACACGGTGCGGGCGAGAAGTGGGTTTTGCAGACGGAATTCCGTCCCGAACTTGGAATCGTCCTGAATTTTGGATCGTATAACAAGCAAATTTTAGCCATGAATATTATAGCATAAATATTGAAAGAACGTTATAAGAGAATTTATAAGATATTTATATTTGGAAAGATGAGCTAACAAAAGCCCAATTAATAGTTGTTAATATAACTAATAATTGGTCACAAGATATTCGGCGTGAAAATTTCAATTCACGGCGGGAGAATAAAGTTGTTCGACAATATCAGGCACGTGTCTATATTGAGAGGAAAATATAAAAAATAAAAATTGATTCTCGATGGCCGGTAAAATATTTATTTAAATCTAAAAATTATTTTATTTACATAGGATAAACAATTACTTTCATAAAAAGAGACAAATTAAAAAAAAAAAACATAAATTTTCTTAATTAAAACCAATTTTTTCTCAGTCTAAAAATATGTACATTGATGTAATATGTTATTAGTACTCATAGAATAAATATTTCACATTTTTTAGACATTTTTTTCCCTCGGTGTAGAGATTTCCGACTTTTCAGCGTGCTAATCGATAACCCATCACGCGCAAACAACTCCTGAATCTCGATGCTTTTTATTATATTTATCATATTTACGCACACCCGCTCGAATTCACCGCCGTGTTTGTGAAAAAAACGCAAAACGCGAAAATCTCGCGCACCGGCGCAAATGAATCAATCCGAATGAAAGCGGGATTCTACGAAATCGCGTGTAATAATAACTTGACGCGGTTACGGTGGACTCCCGAGTCCGGTTTTCGAGTTAACGCGGAATCGCGCGCAATATCCCGACGTGCTGAAATATTGGACGACAAGATGTACACCCGATGTGAACTTCCTGCCGTTTTCTTGCCCCCTTCTCGCCTTCGTGCGTACGAACTACGCGAGCGGCACCGTCGTCTTCGTCCTCGTCCGCATCGTCGTTCTCTTTTTCAACCTTCCTCAGGTAGAGTGCTATATGACCCTCTTAATGAAGTCCGACAACATAGCGGAGCGAATGCGTGCGAAGCCGCTGGACCGTAGTGCGATACCGGCTGCGCGCGCGGAGGAGATTATAGGATACACTCTGTGATCAAAAAGGTCGCGAACGACACACCGACGGTAACGCGAGTAAAGTGTGGAACATTGTACAAACTCGCGAGCCACGCTAAGAATAGATATTACCGCCTCATATCATAATGTTACGTTGTTTCGCGCGAGAAAAGGCCGTCTCGCATCGACGATCCTCGACTGATCTCGGCGGAAACTAAAAACACGCCTCGAAATAGTTTCGCGATTTCGTAAACACGAATCCGTCCCGGTAAGTGTCACGTCTGCCCGCGAGATCCCAGTCGCGATTCGCGATGAAATTGGGTACCACTATGGTTAGCGATGATAACGTTATGCATATTGTTAGTGAATTATCGTAAAAATAATCAAAGGGAAAGTATAGTTGGTATCGGAAATAATTATAAGGTTAGATATTTGATTTCTTTTCTCAGGACGTGAAATACACGCGTTTGCGATACCCGCGGGCGTTTCCGCACAGAAGTGAAATCCCGTTCCGAAATCTGCGCGGCTAGGGAGGAAAGGGGAGAGCCCCCTTGCGATGTTTGAAGAAACGATTACTGCGCCGAGAGGTTGGAAGATACACACAAGGGGCGGTCAAGTAGCGTTCTAATACAAGAATCAAGATCTGCTCCGGCCGTTAACATCATTAACGCCGGTCATGCGGGTCAGTCTCAGAACCGGAACGACACAGCGGACAGACGGTACAGCGGACGTTTAATCTAATTAGACGCTACCAGAGGAGAGGTCGCAGGCGCCAACTGTGCGATCAGCTGATCGGCACGGCGCGTGGTTTGTCTAATTCGATGAGCTAACGTGTCGACACGACGAGCTCTACGCCGCGCACGGCGAAAACAAATCGCTGCGCGACACGACGATTACTCAATTCGTAATAATCGAACGAGAAATCGTTGGAAAGTCATTACAGTGAGAAGCGACGTAGGTGCTGTTGCACGTCAGCCTAACGGTATCGCAAACGCGCGCGCCGATACAAAAATCTACAATTTTCCGTTGAAATTGTTACACACGCACACATACAATGTGTTGATAAATCCAACCGTTCCTATCGCGAGAGATAATTAAAATTCGCACGATAAGAGAGGAGATTCTTGGGCCTCCTCGCCCGTTACACAATTATGCAATTACATAATCACTCGCCGACTGCATACTTCTGAGCGAGTCGCGCACTCAACACTTGACGTCGTATAAATAGAGAGAGAGAGAGAGAGAGAGAGAGATATGCGCGTGAATAGAGAATTTATACCTCGTATAAATGGAGGATGTGGGAAAAAGGCGCAACCGGGGCTCTAATCCGACGATAACGGTTTCGTCGACGCAAGCGTGTTTGAGGGATAACTGCCACGGAGGTATTTTCAATATCCGCAATTACCGCCATGACCGAGAGCACGTTATCAGTCTCTCTCTCTCTCTCTCTCTTTCTCTCTCCGCCCGATAATCGCAACTCGTAAACGCCCGATGTTACACCAATTAAGTCGATGAAACATGAAGCGCGTTCGACGACCGCGCCGCTGCTGATCGGTCGTCGCGGTTGTAGGGAGGAAAAAAGGATCCGTCGAACGCGCGGGAGATTCAATTCGAGAGAGGGAGAGCGAGAGAGAAAGAGAGAGAGCCGACACTTTGAAAAAGTCGAGCTGTATATCGCCGTAACCCCGCGCTCGCGCGCGTTAATCAGAGTCACTCGCGGAGTCAGGTAATAACGATAAATCAACGAACGAGCTTTAGCCGTTGTAATTGAAGAAATCGTGAAAATCCATTAAGCCCTCTCCTCCTCCGCCTCCTCCTCAATACATAATCGTAGAATGTAAATGCTAACGATCGTCGTTGGTCGTCGATAGATACGATCAGTCGACGTCGTATTTATCGGGCGGGCGATTCGCTCGTTGAATAATGTTGTCGTGGCCGTACGATAATTTGAGCATATACAGCCAATCTCGATTAAAGCCGATAATTACGGTCAATCAGCGGCACTTAATTTCAACGACCGACAGAAGTCGAAAGAAGAGATGCGAGGTCTCTCTCTCTCTCTCTCTCTCTGTGTTTTCTAACGTTAATACGCCGCTTCTAATTCGCCAGAATTCTCATGGCGCGCCGCGTCCGGCCTAGGCTTTAACCACGCAAGGCGATTAATCGAACGACTAGTCCAACTACCGCGCGCAAATTACGAGGAATCTCGAAGGGCGACATAAACCGAAGGAGGAGCACGGGAGCGGGTGTGAACGCGAGAGCGCGTCAGAATAAATCCAGGACGAACGGTAATTTACGCTCACGATAGTGTGATTAAAGCCGATATTAACATACAGACGGGCTTGTTCCCTTCACGTCGGAGTCCAGTTCCCGTTCTCTAACTTATTTCAATTGCCTTTCCCTCCGCCCGTCTTGTTCGTGGTCTCTCCTTAAAGCCTGTTTATTAGGATAGGCTACGTGTGTACCAAGCGACGCGCACGAAAATTAAATCTGTTGAATTAGGATCTCTCTCTCTCTCTCTCTCTCTCTCTTGGAATTTCAACATCGCCGAATACGTTTCAGCACGTTTCGGGCTTTGCTCTGATGACAAAACTAACGTTTTATACTGACCTTTTTTCGTTAATATGTGTAACATATTTAAATTTCATATTATATGTATTTATATTTTTTATACATTTATTATAATATTTTTACTTATATTTATTACATCAATATTTCATATTATATTTATATATTTTTTCCTGACCTTGATTTATTTAAATTTAATAAGAATTAATTTATTTAAATTTTTCCCGATCTAAACGTAATAGAATATTTATTTTTTCCGATCGATTTGCGTGACAGCCTTCTCTCTTTGTGAAGCGAGATTTACTTTGTTAAGAAAAGTTAACTCAGTAAGGCGAACGGAGAAAAAGGAATTGAGTTTTTGGGAAAGAATCTCGATAAATCCTGGACTCTAGCCGGCGGTTCTTCAAGGATGAACGATAAAATACGACTGCGTGATGTACCGGAGAGTAAGAGGCTGCGATACAGCTTTCAGGAGAAGATCCTATGCCGGATCTCTGACGTGTGATGAATAGACGAGCATAAATCGCGGCATTGGACGCACGATCGGCCACGATCAATCGGGCAACGTACTAAAGCCGCGAATACGGATGACCCGAGCCGGTCGTATAGACCGGACCATTTGACTACGCCACCGTGCGCAGGACGATCGTACATCCAGATATTCCGGGATGTACGAGCCTCGGCGAGCATCTTGTCGCGAGCGACGTCCGCTTCGCGTTATCTCCCCTCAGGCCGGAGATTTGCGAGAGGCTTCGGATTTTTCAAACTTGCGCGACGTTTTCCCGAGCGACGCAAGTCGCCGAGACACGGGGCAAATCCCGGATAATCTAAATCTCTCTGTCCAGGAATTTCAGTCCGAGGTGTATTTAAATCGGACCTCCTTAAGTGTTGCTTCAACTGAACTTCTCAACGACGAGGGTTTGTTTCGGTCGGCGATAACGGTAGACGATGATGCTCCTCTAATTCTTCCAATCGCGAAGATTGACGGACGCATATTAATGTCCGATAATTTTTTTCTAATTTTCCATATCGATAGCGGCAGGAAGCCCCCCGGCTCCGGGAGATTCGGATGGGGAAAAAAATCCAATTTGGAGAACTCGTTTCTCATGGAGTGTCATTTATCTCCGATCGCTCCGACGCGGATCAAACGCCGCCTAAAGAGAGTCATTACGCGAGAATCACGTCGTCGAAGTCGTTAGATTTCTCTTGTCGCGCTCGGAGAAAGAGAAAAAGAGACGGAGAGGAAGAAGGAACGAAAGGAAGAAAAATAAGGTCCCACCGCGCTTCCTCAATCAAGAGCCCCTCCCCCTCCCGGCGCCTCCCGCGCCGAGCGGAGACACCGAGGCATGTCGCTACACTTTTTACCGCTACGTGACAAACGGCGATTAATTTGGAGAGCCGACCTTCGGGCGGCGCAAAATCGGACCGTTAAAGGTTAATAACAATCCGCGAGAAAGGTCGAGAGAGGCTGCCTCCTCGTCCTCCTCCGCCACCTCCTCTTCCACCCGCTGGCCGGCGGAGCGCCGTCGGAGTTTGACGTCGCGAACGTTGGCCCGAATTACTTCGCTCCACCGTGCTCTTCATTTTTCCCGGTCCCTTCCCAGCTCGTCCGCCATCAGACCGAGGACGCCTTCCGGGAAGGAACGACGAACGGATCCCCGATTGAAATACACGCCCCGGAGAGAGAGAAAGAGAAGCTTACGTATGTGTATGCGTATTCGTCGTACGAGCGAGCGTGTCTGCGTTCGTGAGCAACCGGCAAGGCAAACTGAATTCATCGACTGACAGCGAGCGAATGGCAGCACAAAAGGACTGCTAATTTGGCGCGATGCCTCGCGAGGCCGGGACGACGAAGCTGGGATATCCTCTCTCTCGCCCGGTGGATGGATCCTTCGAGCACGTTAATCGCATTGTAGCGCGCTCGCACTGAGTGGTGGTAGTTGCACGGGATCAAAGGACCCTCCTCGCGAGAGGGTAAGAGGTTATTCCTGCTCGGAGCGCCCCGATGAAAAATCGACCGCGGACCGATGCACAAAAACTAAGTGTCTTCCCCGAAGAGAGGCCTGGGCTCCCTCTCGCAGTGTGCTCGCCGATACGCAATTTGTACCTTTGATTGCCCATTGAGCTACCTGATAGCAGGTTAGACCGACGCTTCGTCTTCTGAATGCGCGGGCTGAATTACCGGCCGCGCTGTCATTAGCATATTTTATTTCCTCCCCTTGTTCTCCCCCTCCCTCCCCTCCCCTCTCTCTCTTACTTTTCGTTCTCGTTTTTTCGCAACGGTGCCAAAGAATACACGTCGAATAAATAAAGAAGCGAACAATCCGCCATCGCTCGATCCCTCCCTCCCCCCTCCCACCGTCTCCGATTCCGTCCGCGAACGTGAATTACCAACAACGGAAGCATACACGGGCGCGTCAACGTCGTTTTGCGACGCTGCTAGCCGGCAGACAGGCCGTGTCCGACGCGCACAAAGCATGCCTCGGACGCATCATCCCCGTGCGAGAGCGCTCCGGAGATCTAACATTATCCTGATGGAACGTTCCTCCCTTATCCGGGACGATCTAGAGTCATGGCGGCAGGGTAGCGAATCTGTACGAGCGCGCGCTCGCGCTTCTGTACTCCGAGAGATATCCTACGCGCCGGCTTGATCCTCGTCAAGCCGGACAGCCGGTAAATTGAATCTTTTTCTCTCTCTTCTCAGAGAAGACGGCCGCGGAGCTCGATCCGATCGGTCGGATCGTGGCGGGACTGCTTCCGCGCAGCATTAGGATCGGGATCGGGCTCGAAGGTGAGACCGACGGCGGCGGGTTTCTTCGCCGTCGACGGGCTGATGCGCTAATGCGCTCTACGCTTCTTGCGTAATTTTAAGTCTATTAACGCGCGAGCAAGTAACGGACGTTGCGCGTTTTCGTACGTGGATCAATGGTAATGATCTCAATAGAGACGGAGGGGGGTGTAATTTTGTGTACAATACGTTGCTCGGTCAGGCGTGACCGATCTGAAAGACGAAGATGACGACTTCGTCTCTCTGTCCGAAAAATCGAAGATAAGAATCGCGTCCTTTTCAACGACTTTTTGCTCTCTCGAATTTCCAAATGTGGCGTAAATTTGATGAATTGTCAGATTATTCGGTTGTCAAAGCTGAGATAGTCCGCAGACATTTTCGGCGGTGTTGTTGAATACGCGCGCTCGAACTCTGTCGATTACGGAGATCTTCCGGACACTCATTTTCAACGAACTATTTTTTCCTAACGTGTATCATTCCACGGAAAACTACTGTCATTTGTTTGCATAAGTTACCGGGACTCTCGACATGAATTTTAATTTGTACGAATGTTCGTGCCCGCGCAATTTTTTCGGCTTTACCATGTTTATTTATGTTAATATTAATATATCTTGCACAATTTTATAGTTTTTTACATATCTTTGTTCTTTTACCGAGGCTAAATTTGAGAAAAGGTTTTTTTCTTCATTTTCGCACAAAGATCGTTCCAAGCTTCATTTCGCGGATGCAAAGTACCAACGTCGGCGATTCCGGAGCTCGGTTTCGGACGGGGTTTACACGGTGAGAGGCCGAGGAGGAGCACCGTTCGTCGTAAAAAATTCGTCGATGAGGCCCAACACACGGGTGCCTCCTCTTCTCCTGCAGTTCGGCTCTACGCAAGATCATAACTCAGATTAAGACGGCGCGTAACGTAGCGCGCGCGCCTTGCACTCGACCACCTGTCGCATAATTCCCGACCTAAGTCTCGCCCCGAATCTCCCCCTTCTCCTTTCCTGAGGATCACGTGGGGTCCTGTGGATTTCGCGGAACTCCGTCGCAGGTTTCTTCCTTATTTGCGACAAGCCGAATGTGAGCCCGAGGATCGCGCGAGGGGCTCACAACCAACCGCTCTTCTTTCGATTCTCCCTACAGCCGAAATTACACCGAGAAAAAGAAATTAGCTGTCTACATGACTCAAAAAAATTCAATTACCAGACCTATATTTAGCTGTGGGAGCGAAAAACTAGACACAGGGACAAAAAAATTAGCTAAACTAACTAAATTTCAGTTATATTACATGGGCAGCTAATTTCTACCTGTGATAGTAATTCTTTTTTTCCGTATATTATTTTTTAAAAATTATCTTCTCGTATCGCGATTAATTACTCCGCGAGCGACGATTCTTCCCCTATAAAGCTGCGATGGAAATGTTTATTTCTAGAGAAAGTCCGCGAAGAATTGCAAATATTCCGCGTTTAAACATTCGACGGCATTCGAGTACGACAGGATTCCTATCGCCGATTTAATCCGCCGATTTCTGTCAAGATTTTATTTCGCACGGTGCAGCCCGGTTCTGATCTTCTCGAAAATGCTGCCGGGAGTCCGACGGCGCAGCGGTAAAAGTCCGATAGAACATATCAACGCCTCAAGGACAGGCTCGCGCAGGAGAGGAGGTTTAGAAGCGGAGGGAACTGGGCGAACAGGTGCGTTTAGGCGGTCCATTTTGCATCGTCGCGTGTTTTCGCATTCAAATACCCTCGGCGGAGCAATTTAAAACTCGTTTGGGCACCGCGCGAGGTGGGGCCGGGCTCTCGCCAACACGAAGCGATTTCGTGCAGCATCTGGCCCAGAGAAGACGACGGCGAGGAGGCAAGGGAAGAAACGGGCGGACGCGAGAAGTCGAAAGACAGAGAGAAAGAAAAGCTGGACCCCTCTCGGCTCTCAAATAGAAGATGAATCGTGCGAGAAGAAAAGATTTGGACGCGACCGGTCCGCGTTATCTTCTACGAAGTGCGCTTCGATCGAGAAGAATATAAAGAATATCAAGAGAATACCTGCCCGAATTACGCATTATCCGCATATTCTGAAAAAATGCCCACACAGCATATTGTACGCGGAGAATTTCTCTCAAACATTCATGAACCGAGAAAATGCCATAATACACGGAAAAGTAAGTAGCTCCCACAGTTAAAACTTAGATCTGGTAACTAAATTTCAGTTGTATTATATGGACAGCTAATTCCTTCTTCCGTGTTGTCTTGTAAATTTCCAAACAGTCAGATTAAAAACGTCCGATCAAACTATTCGTTTATCGCGGTCGTATATAAATTTTAGCTTCAGCAGGACTATATACCCTATAGTCGAGTGATATAAGTAAATTATGCTATTAATATGCTACGTTATTCAACAAAATTTTCCGCATGTACATGACATACATTTCGTTATCGTTAAAGTTTTAACGATAGGAAAAGCCCAATAAGATACTTAAAGATACTCAAATATCCAGCAAAATTCTTCCACGCATCTTCGAATCGCATTTAAATCGTTTAAAAATATCCTTCCGAGGAAGCGAAAAAGTAAAAGTAGAGTGAAAAAAGAAATATCGTTAAGACACGTCGTTAAATGAAATGTATTAATTTATAAATAAATGACGTTCACACTGTTGTTTTTGGACACTTATTCCTACTTTTTAAGTATCGGTACTTCGAAAATGGTCTCGCACTAAAAGATCCCGCGGGGTTCAACTCGGTGATCCTCGGCGGCGACGACCGCCGCCGCCATATCCGATAGCCGGCTACGCACGGAGCAAGAGTGTAGGTAACGGAATTCCAGGATCCTCCAGCTATTCAATGATCCCGCAGGGTCACGTACATTCGTTCATGCGCGACCGGCCATCGATATGGCGGCGGATAACTGTCGTTGCTAGAACAGCGGACAGGCTCCTCTCGCGCGGCTATCATTATTGATAATTGCGGTCGGCTAACACCTCGTCTCACTCGAGAAATAGAGAGAGAAAGAGAGAGAATATCGTCTTATCGTCGCTTGTACTGAACTGGTCCTGACCAGGTTAGGTGAAGCCAAGCGTCGTCCTGTCGTAAACACGAAAGGATGCGTCACAACAAACGATGCCCGATATCCGAAAGGAATGTCACGGGTGAAATAGTACGAGAAAACGGAACACTACGATAAAGAAAGCTCGAAGAAGAATAAATGAAATAAATTCAGTGTTGAAAGTATATATATAACTAATTAAGTAAATAAATCAAGGGTGGTTAAAAATCAATAATACAAAACGGACAATAAGATATGCTTGAATATACATAAGGTGTCTGTGCACTCAAAAAGCGAAATATAAATTATGTTAAACCTTTACATTTACAACACAATATGAGTTAAGATAGCAAAACAGGTTGAATTTCAAATCTAATAATAACAAGCACGCTTTTATCGGACAATTTAACCGTTGATTATCGAACAAATTAATTTCTTCTTTCTTTCTTCTCTCTCTCTCTTGAAATCACGTGTTGCATTTACCACAGCACAATGAACACGATAATCGGCGTGATGAGACAATTTTAATTCGAGCGCCGGATGTTCCGTATTACGGGAAAAATAGCGAGAAAATATCGAGTCCTCCAATTTCAATATTTTAATAATCCTCGGTAAAACGAAACTACCAATTTTCATAAAAATCCAAGAGTTAACAAAGTTAAACATTATTGGATCATTTCATACGGTTCTAATAATATAATTTACTCCTATCTTAACCATGATAACGTCTTAAATTTCCGTTTTCCCTATTTTAGTGTCAAAATACGTTTTTACCAATCTACAGACCATTTAAGTAGATGCGTATTCTTAAGAGTATCAAAGTTTATCATTAAAATTTCGACTCGGACACGAGTTTTATAGCGTAACGATCAAACGTTTCAAAGAACGTGCACAGGCTCTTACCGGCCCCTTTATCGAAGAAAAAGGAGAAAGAGATTTCTTTCTGGGACCAGGGTAGTCGCGAAATTTTGGGATACCGCGGACTGGAAGTTGTCGAGGGGTCTCCGCCACAAAGTGGATCGCGAACCCACCGAAATTGCCCGGCGAGCCCTCGAAGAGGGAATGTGCGAGCGGCGATAATGGAAGGATAAGGAGGATTTATGTCTCGGCATGCCGTCGTTAATCTTTTTGCTACCTCGCGCATCTACCGATTAGACGGACCGAACGAACGAGATCCCGACGATCTAATCAGCATACGTCGATGGGTACACACCTCGCGGAGGAGCAGCGGAAGGCGAGGAAAAAAGAGGAGGGGACGGTACCAACCGATGTAATAATCTCGTCCTGTGCATTCGTTTCGTTAGATACCACTTAACGAAGCCCCGCCGGCCGGCCGAAAAAGAAGTAATCATAATTCATTCCTCGGCAATCTCGCGCTCGCGCGAGCTCTCCTCTCGCTCTCCGCTAGCGATAAATCGTCTAATCGTGGGCCCGGGATCGTAGTGCCAGGGAGAAGTGCCGTTTACGTCCGTACCGTTTAAGGACCGCCGAGGCCCCGCGTCTTCACGCGAGAAATTCGCCGCGAACGAGAGCCGTCGGCCGTCCGGAATCCGATCTCCGAGGCGAGCTTACTTTCTAACGAAGGTAAATTTTCAACGTATCTAAAGAAAAAAGAAACAAAGTAAGATTGGATCCGACGCTGATCCGATCTTTATTGTGTTTTGTTCACTTTTCACGTGATCCACATACAAAATTGGTAAAAGAAGTAAATAATAACGTGAAACATTCATGAAGCGAAACAGCGCATATATGCTGTAAAATAAAAGCCCGTGGGGTCATACTAGATCCCAAGCTTTAACGCGACGAATATGAAAAATTGCGAGTTTACAACACATGATATCGGAGTTCACGATATGCGAGTCTTATTCCCAACGATCGCACGCGCCGTCGCTCACTTGAGGCTTCTCGAAAATCCGGATTCGCGGAAACGTGACGATCGAGGATTCCTTCGGATTTCACCGTTAGGAGTTCTCCGTTCAAGATTCTTTCCAGAAGCGGGGATCTCGAAATTACATCTCGAAAAAGGCGCAAAATGTACACGCACTTGCGATACGCGTGCTCGTATATTTCACGCGAAGCGAAGTGCGTCTTCAGCGGCCGCAAAGAATTCCGTCGTAATAGCGGGTTCGCTATCATTGAGAAATTAACCGAACAATTAATAACGCATTATCGCCGGCGAAATCTCGCGCTATGCGCTCGCCAACCTATAATTTCTCCCCGACTCTCTCTCTCTCTCTCTCCATTGTGCCTGCAAGTACGCCTTCCCCGTCGTACGGCTTAATTAATAAATCCAAAATGAAACTCGTGACGAGCGCGACGCTTTCGCGATCGCGAAATCGTCACCGCCGTCGTCGCCGACTGTCGCATGTCCGAAAAGAGTCCACCGGTGTCTCAAATTCGCGTCTAACGAGTGCGACGAGAAACTTCAGTCTACCTCGCGCGCTCGCGTTCCCGCGGGAAAAAAGAAATCGTAATTTATACGTCGCCGCTGTCGGCACGGACAATAAATCCACCGGCGTCTCGGCTGGACGCGGCGCGAATGTCCGAGAGAGTGGACGAAAGTTACCCGGGCCGCCTAGGGTGTCCATTATATTCCCAGATAATTACATACTTCTCCCTCGAAGGAATTTTCGAAATGAGTTTCAGCCCCGCGCCGACCGCCGCGCGGATGGTCCGTCCGCCGAACCAGCGCCGATAAGTTTTTCTACACGTCTAGTAAAGTGCAGCGTCGCGAGGGGGAGACGAAAAGAGAGAAACGAGAAGAGAGAGAGAGAGAGAGAGAGAGAGAAAGAGAAGGTGGAGGAACGGTATCTCCCTCGGAAAGCGTATAATCGACGAAAAAATTCGGAGCCGACTGTCGCTCCGGAAAATAAAACCGTAATAGGCCGAGTCTCAGGCTCCGAACACGCCCTCTCCTTCTCCCCCCTCTCTCTCTCTCTCTTTCTCTCTCTCGCTCCCTCTTCCCCTATCTGGAGAATGTCTGCGAGCAGTATTGGATATTTTTATTCAAAAGGGAAAGAGCGAACGACGCTACAAAGTAAAATCAGATTAAGCGATGACGGGCTGATTAAGGTCGAGCTGTAAAGTGATGGCGGTGTGTGCCGTCGATTTTTTACCTCCTTCTTTTATAATTGTAATTATGCTTTTTAAGGAACCTAGTCGAAGTTATGGAAGTAATTCGCGCACACGGAGGGCTACGCAGACTTTTATCGATCTTTTTCACTTCGCGTTTCCCTCGGGGATCAATTAAGGCGAAAGGAGAGAGAGAGAGAGAGAGAGAGGGGTATCGTGGCGAAGTAACCGTGGCCGCAAGGGTATCGCGAGAGCGCACTTTTAGCGTGCCTTTTACGAGGCCGTAATTCGTGCTCCTATTCCGCGTTTTACGCGGGTCTTCGTAAATTCCGCTCTTATCGCGCCCGTGTTCCGGGGAGAAACGCGTATCCATCGAGAACTTTTGTTTCTCACGTGCTCGCGACGATGCGCGTCTACCCTCTCGATAGTCCTCCGAGAGAAAGAGAAAGAGAGAAAACTGTTCCAGAGGAGCACGCGTAATGAAGAACATCTCCATCAACCTACTTTTATGCGAGCGGTCCCTTCGAGGCTGCATCGTTGCGATCTACTCGAGCGTGACGTCGCGCCCAACTGCAATTGCAACTGCGACCCTGTAGTCCCGCAACGCGAATTCTCTCGATTTCAGCGGGTGTTGAGTCGCGCTCTCCGTTCCAGATTACGTTCCATTGAACCGTAAAAGCCCAGCTTCCGTGTTCCGGCTAACCGTTAAGTGTAGCGGTCGTGCACCGCGACGGATAGATGGGCGGATCATAGAAGCAGAAAGAAACGACGAGCGACCCGTTTCGCGAAGCTCGACGGGTTAATGACAATTCCATTCCGCGGCGGTCGCGCGATTCGAGAGCGCACCCGGAGCGTGTTGCCGATCGTCAAGGTGAGCAAAGCGTAGAAAACGACGCAGGAAAGGCTGGTATCGGCGTGCTCGCTGTCAACCGGTGTCCCCGATCGCGCGGAATTATCTGCTCGGGTGAAAAATTCGAACGAGCCGCGCGAAAATGGGGACTCGTCCGAGTTTTCAGCTCGGACAGTCCGAGAATTCGCGATTTTCTTGAAAAGAAACTCGGAATTGTTTGTAGTGAAAAATACATTGTCACCGATACTATAGCAGGACCTACTAGAAAAATGGTTTTCCTGATTATAATTCCTTCGCTATATATGTACAATATATTACGATATTAAGTAAGTTACAGATACGTTTCTATCGGTGGGTGGATATTTTCACGCGAATTTGAAAAGTGAACCCGATACAGTTCTGTATAACGAGTATCCCATCGTCATAATAACATGTCCATTCTAATCGATTGAAACGTTGGCCGCGCTTTCAGCGGAACGCCTCTAGATTTCAAAGAACAATCCATGCTCGGAAAACTTGCGACAGTTGCGAAATAAACATTCCGCTGAACGTGGCCAACCCACTCCCGGCTTGAATGAAAGGCCGATTTTAACGACGGTATTTTCGCGCCTTTTGAGTGAGATTTCTCGAAGAAATTGAAAGAGGAGAGACCGAACGATAGGTTCGAGACCCGTTCGGTCGCTGCACGACCGTAACGTTACCTGCAGCGTTCAAAGTGCGAAACACGGCTGTTCGTCAAGGTTCGATCTAGTTTAGAGCCGTGAGCGGGTTCTATTGCGCGGTCTTGCGTGAGTCCGATCGCGGAGGGAACAGGTTGAATACTCGGGTAATAGAGACGCCCACATCTTCGTGGTAGCGGTACCAGCTTCTGTTATCTCCGGCGGGTTCAAGCCGACGCTCGTATCGCACGTGGAACGAGCGGTGGCGGCAGCCACCATCGCTCGCTCACGACAAGGGGTCGTTGGGGTTGCCATGACGATTCGTAGTTGTTCTTGTCGGACGTATGCGCGAATTTAACGGGTCCCGTAACGCGTCGGCGAAGATCTACGAGATATAACGGCGGAGGTATGCCTCGTGAATTCGCGGGGACACGCTTTCCGACGCGGTATCCATGCGAATCCCGCGTTGCGACACTTAGTTTTTACAGTACGCCTTAATCGACAGGGGGGGAAAAGCTCGGTTGGACTTAACTCAATTTTTTGCAAACCATACTCACCGTTTGCAAACGTTATCTTCTTCGACTAAAATGCGTTTAGTTCGTTCATTGTCAAATAAATTCAACCAGACTTTCTTCCACATACGACTGAATCTTCTGTTACCTGGGAGGCACGGGAAATCGAAAAATCTGTAGTAACGGAAGGATCCCCGTCAATGAGGTTTCTGTTCGGCCGATTGTTCTCAGTTACCTCAACCGAGTCAACACAATTGAGTATTCCAGACGAATGTTTTCGGTAGCAATAACAGAGATATCATTTCTCGTCACCGAATTCTCGCCTGACTTCTATCCGGCCGCGCTAACTGGGATCTGTTTCTCCGTCTGTGAGGAACCGAGTCGGAATTTTCGTTCTACGTTTGACCCTGCAAATTTCGTCGATGGTGCAAAACACTTGGCGAAAGTCGCGCATTTGCGAGACGCCACGGACACGGTGAGGCATTCGGACGGCCTCTTTTCCCTCCTTCTGCCGCTGGTGCGAGATCGGCGGAAATCAGGAAAGGAATTCCGTACGGCGGCGGGCGCGCCATTATCAACCGTTAGAACTTTTATAACCTCGATCGTGCAACACGATGACGATTCCGAGGCGCGCCACGCCTCTGTCACGGACCTGCCGCCGCCGTGCGAGAGACAGAAAGAGCTCAACAAGGTCAAAGTCAGCCTCACCGTCGCGGCGGCGACCACGTGCTCGATCTTCAGATTCCGACGCATTTTCATGGGTTCGGCTCGCACGGCGCGATGAAGATAGCCCGCTATAAGGGACGAGCCGGCGGGCACCGTTGCCTCGACCGTGCCTTAGAAGGCCAGCCAGAATGGCGATACGGGAATTAGATTGCGAGCCAGGTGCCAGGTGTAAACACACCGAGACAGGATCGTTAGTTTCCTGATACCGTCGCGTCGCGGCCGATCAAGTGTGCTTGCGCAAACGTGATCCTCGCGCGGCCGACCGCTCTTCTCGCAGGTCGACCGGATCCGCGTAGACTTCGCTTTCTTTTCGCTGAACAACTCCAATTTGGATTCGCGGGCTTTCAATCGGTGATCTCAGCTTTTAACCTCTACCTCTCGCATAGCCTTCGATATCTTTCTCTCTGTTTTCATTGTTACTTTTAACGCAAACAATAACGCTGCTCGTTAGCTCCTGCGAAGCTACCCGGCTAAATTCATACATTTGTGTCAATATTTTACCTTTTACTAGAGTCTCGCGCCATCGAGGTGGCCGCCGAAATCGGACGCGCGTGTATCCGCCGTGCGCGCGCGGAAGATGGATGACCGAGTTGACAATTATACGAATTACTATTGGCTCCCGCTAACTAAGTGATCAGATCGCGATCGCGATTGCGCGCGGCGAAATTAAAACCCGCGGGACGGAATTTATGGAGGGGGCGGGTCGATCGAGACGAGGGTCGCGATCACTCCCTTCGTTCCCTCCTCCTCGCCGTTTATCCATCCCGGCGCATCGCTTCCGCGCGGTGTGAACGAACCCTTAAGCCTCTCCCGGGTGAACGGCTTCGCAAGAGCCATCCGGCTCGCCCTAAGCATTCCTTTCAGCTAATTAAACAAATATTATCTCGGGAATATATTATCTCGCTTTCCGACTTCCAGCGGCGAGGTCGGAAACGCGAAACACTGCAGCGAGCGGCGCGCGATGATACGCCCGAGGTTTCCGTACTTTCGGCGACTTCCCGGTGAATTATCCGCCGTAACGATGACGTTTCAGGCAATCTCGGCTGCGAATCGCGCTTCAACGATGGTACTCGCGATTTCGCGGAGCTGCGATACGGTCGAGGCTCTCGAGAGACACGTAAACGATAACGGAATTGCGAACGCTACGAGAGAAGCCCGTCGATGGAAAATCGGACTCCGAGTAAATAAGACCACGTTAAGGGGCTAATTAACAATTACGCCGTCCGAAATTTGAATATTTTTCATTCCTCCCTCTTCTCGTTCGTCATATTTCAAAGTGGATAACCACGCCGCCGTTCATGGTCGCGCCATCTAATGTGACGTTCCATGGCCCTCACTTCGCCCCCCTCCCCTCGTGATGCGACATAATTATTGAATAGCTCCTTAAAAATCTTTTTTGTAAGTGTGACACACATCGTGCGGTCGAAAAGAGGAAAGAACGGTCGCCGAGGATACAAGTGAGACATCAGACGCGACGGTGAAGTCTGAATTTCTGCAATTTTTGCAACGTACGTCGCGTTTCTGGAGTGAAAATTTCCTCGGGGTAGCTCGAAGAGCTATCTGCGCAGCGTTATCGCATTGCGACTGTTTGCTCCCGCTTGCTGCGTGATCGATTAACGTCGCCGCGAAGAAACGCCATTAGGATCCACGACGAAGGAGAGTGCACGGTTCTTCTTCGCGTGTGTTCCTACGTCGTTCCTTTTGGGCTCCCCGTTTTTGACCTTTTTTTTTTGTGATTGTCGCGCGTCGCCGAGCGAGATCGTCGTACGACGCGGCTGCTGCCGTTCGCCCGTTTTCGGCGGACGCACTTGCGTCGGTGAGCTACCGGCGGCCATTAATCCCGAGAGATTAATTCGACGTATCGCGGGCCCACGCGCTCGCCAGATGATTTTGACTAATAACGTCATTAATAAAGAATACGACGTCTTAAGTAACCGACGTTCGGGATTGGAAGCTCGGAGTATATATCTCGCGCTCGATCGCGCGTTACCCGTTACGCAATCGCGAACGAGGAATAATCGACGGGTCGCGCGACGCGTAAAAATTCATTGAGGGCTCACGATTATCGGCGGATAATATCATTCTCGGCTGCTATCGCGGCTGCATTAATTACGGCGCGCCATTTATTCGTCCTGGAAGACTCGGGGAACGCGACTAGATCGCTCCTGCGTCTGAGTCTCAGTATCTGATGAAATTATACAAATGGTACACACACCTCGTCTATTGTGTGTGTGTGTGTGTGTATGTGTGTATGTGTGTGCGTGCGCCGAGAATAAAATGTTAGAGCGAGGCTCGCGGAAATCGCGAAAGGTCGCAATGCGAAATTTCATAGAACCGGGCAGCAGCATAGCAGCGCCCGAGGCTCGCGAACGGCGGATTGCGTGGGCTAAAAATGTCCACGTGTCGCGCGCTAAACGACAGAGAATACGAGAACTATATTTCAAGCATAGAAACGCCGCATTCGTCTCGGAAGGTACCATTAATTCTCCAGTCGCGACCGCGCCGCCACCACATTGTGGATGCAACCCGTCGCGCGTTTTGCATTAACCCTGAGATACTACGGGATTTTTACCTGCGAGGAAGTCACGTTGCCTGACGTCGCGCGCTCCTACGAATCCATTCGAGGCCCGTTCGTCGAGGATAATAATATCGCGATCGTACGAAACGATATTTTAACACATCAGCGGCGTCCCGTTAGTGGGACGCTTCTTTTGCGCCGAAACAAATCACCGGGGATTAATGTGTGATTTTACTTTAACGTTTCCTGCGTTCTAATTCTGCGCCTAAGTCAGTTATATTTACACCTCGGGAAAGCAATTCTGTTATTAATCTGAGGTGTATAAGTAGGTTGATCCCTCGATGAAAATCCTTGCGAAACAGTTAATAGCGAATAGGCTTTCGATCGGTCGCGTGGAAATTTCACGGGCGTTTCCGCGCGAGTCGTCGGAATAATATCTCGAGCAGCGACGCATAAGAACGCGTTGGAAGTATTCAAGGATATACCTCCTTCCTTCCGCAGAGCGCGAGTTGCGAGATCGCGTGACGCTCATAATCTACGCGCAGAACACTCTCTCTCTCCCTCCCTATATACATGTGTGAATATATATATATATATATATATATATATATATCCTAAGGTCTAAACGCGACGTGCACGCATATATCCTCGGCACCTAAACGGCGACTTCCTCGTGAGATAAAACGTCGCGGGACATCCTCTTCCCCCTCCTCCACCGGCGCTCCCTAATGTACATTGCCCCCACATCGACTTCCTCGTCCCCTTCGTCGTTATCGCGAGGCAACCGAGTTGACACCGGACGAGCATTACGTAAGGCGTACACGAGCCGCGGATTAAACGCGCGTGCACACGTATACGTGCACACACATCCGGCCGAGTCCGTGTACGTGCGCGCGCGCGCGCGCGCTTTCGCGAAGCAGGTCTGCATGCAAATCCGTACACGCGTATCGGTATTAATATCGAGTGTAGGAAGGCTGGCCGGCCGAGAGACGCGGCAGCGTCCAGCAGCAGCAACAGCGTCCGGTGTGCAAAAGGAACACAAGAACGGAAAGGATAATCGGACTGCGCGTGCTTGACGTAGCGCGAGATGAACAAACGGATCTGACCGACGCCGGACGATCTTGTGATTGCCGGACCGGCTGGTTGGCCGCTCTCGCCTTGCTCAACGCGGCCAGAACCGCGCAAATCAAAGCCTGATAGCACTCCGCCCGGGCCGATTCCTTGTCAAACACACAACATGGACGACAATTCGTCCTCCGTTCGATCCAACGGTGGTGAGTCCCAAAAGACGTCTATTCTTGTGGTTTTATACCGCAAAATATCCACGGTGAGGACCGTATCGGATTACTGAGAGTTGAAATTCGACCAACCGAGATAACACGAGCTGACCCGAGTCAACATTTGAGTCCTGCATTAAAGTCTTCGGAGGTCTTCCGTTCTGCTCTTTCGATGCCACAAGTGGCAACTTATTTTCGTTTCCTCCGCTTGAAGATCCAACGTAGAATTTGAAGTCCCGAACTCGGATCTCGGGTGTTTTCGCACGTGGAGTAATTCTGTCAAATATTTTCGCTCGAAATTGAAGAGTGAATCTAAACGTCCACTCCACCGTCACGGGAACACGTTCACTCGAACGTCGATTGAATCATTCGCTCATACGGGGTCTGAGTTAATTCCAAGTTCGGGTGAAACATTCGCTCTCGCGGCTACCGATTCTAACGAACGTACCGACGCTTTTCACTCGTTTCGAGCGAGATTCCACTTGAAGGAACGGAGCTTCAAAGCGGATGCAGATCGACTCCGGTTATACTTGATAACGAATCAGGCCGGGTCGGGTGCTATCGGGCCTTGATTTGCGGGCCTCTCGACGATGCCGGACGAGTCCGTGGCGCAATTTGTTTCGTTAAACGCCGTACTCGCGCGCGCGCGTGATCGCTCTCGATATTCGCGCATGAGCGTGAGCGCGGATCGCCGGGCTTCGATTTCACCGGCGGATCTCCCGATTAATAGGAATTAACGAGGCCGCATTCCGACGAGAACGGGACGGTGTATACGACGGAGCGGTCCGTCGATGAATCAATAACTCGACTAATGTGTGAGGAATCTCTCCCCCCTCCCCCGCCCCGCGTTCTCATATTTCGCGCTCGTGCGCCGGATCGCGCGACAATTTACGATTTTAATTAATAAGGAGGACGAGCTCGACGTCGAGAGTAACGGCCGCTCGCGATCGCGCCTGTTAAGAGACGCTCTTCTGCTTTACGAGCGCGGCCCGATTAGAAAATTATGCAAGCCGCGGTCCGCATCGATATTATTAATCGAACGGCCCCGGAGGATCGCGCGATAAATTCACGCGGGCGTTCCCCGAGTCGAGATCTCGCGTAATCTCAATTAATTAACGTCGCGCCGGTCGTTAAGCGGTAACCTCCCGATTGTGAGCGCGCGCGGATTTTTCCGACGCGGCGAATTCAACGGGCGCGCGGGCTTCGAGATAAACGCGAGCCCTCATTAGCGTGTGTCTCGCACGCGAGCGTTTTTCGCGTCTTTTCGAGGGGAAAAATTAGTCATCTAAATTACCAAGCGTGGACAATGGGCCGTCGCGCTCCGTGCGGAAATCGCGGCCGACCCCGCAGAAATCGCAGCAGCCCGTGGGTGGAGAACAAAGGTTTCCTTAATTAATGACGCTCCGCTGGCTTAATAACGACGCTATTATTACCGATAGCAACGGTTCATTAACATTTATCGGTAACGCAGCTGTTGTCTCGCCTGGCCTATTCTTCGATGGCTATCGTTTAATTGGGGTCAGCCGATTAACTTGCGTTTAGCGGGGGAATATATCGCCGGCGGAAAGAGGGTCACCCGCTTCATCATCGCCCCGATCGTCGTCGATCATCGTCATCGCGATCATTACTCGGCCGCGGCGATACGCTGCGCGCGCTTCGCTTCGCGTCGCCTCGCGTCGCAGCGCTGCGCACTCGGTATGCAATCGAACGAGGTTAATTGGAAAAGCAGCAGCAAGAAGCAGCGGGGAAAACTTCCCCCGATCTTCGTCTTCGGCTAAATAATGTCCGCAAGCGCTGTTAAAAGCAACCGGCTCACACACAAGCCTGCGGAGGAATCTTCGAAATTGAAAAAGACATTCTTGTCTGGGAGCGGAACTTTGTACGCGAGACACTTACAAACCAATCCTCGCGAGGAAAGATGGATCAGCAGGATGTGAACGAAAAGGTGAGGTCTTGAGTATCCTAAATAAATATATATATATATATATGTAAATATGTATTCTGTTTGATTAAAGCAACGGAAAGGCGCAAAAACCGTACGGAGCAACAAGCAAGAATATATTATTCAAAAATATAATAATATAATCAATAAACGTATCATTCTTGCTGGAGTCATGGGAGACCCTTGTCTTTCCTTACGACGGTTGACCCGCACGCAGAAAAATACATACTGCGATTCAAGTATTAAGTGAGTTTATACATCCGCAAATGTATCATGAGTTCATCAAATTTATTCAAAATATATCTTGAATCCTAGTCAAGCCCAGTAAATTTACTCGATCGATCGATAATATTAAATTAAAACAAACTTCGGCCCGTGTGCTTCTTCAAGTCAGCCGAATTTAACGTTTCTTCGGCAAAGTTTACAATTTCCCCGAAGTGAGACCGATTCTTCTCTTGAATACGTAACAACGAGCTTTTGTCAAGTTCATGAATACACTTTGGAACTATTATCTCTCGAGGAAAAAAATATCCTTTGTCGAAGATAACTATCGCTTGAAAGAAGACAAATAAGCTGAACGCTCGCTTTTCTCAGCGGCGGAATGATATTTTTCTCCGTGTGCTCTTGGGTTTCAGAACGCCGAGGGAGACGACGTTCGATCCGTCTCTTCGCCGGTCTCCGCTTCGGCGGAACCGAATATCTCGCGGGAACAATTCCACCGACGCCGCTAGCGGAGTCGCGCAAACGAACGCAGGTGAAGAGCGCGCGCGCGTCGATCGGCACGTCGAACGCCGTGTGAAATCGCATAATACGCACGGTGCACCGGAGAAACCGCTAGCACTTACAAATTCAAATTACCGTGATGAATGACGGTGCGATGACGGGGTGAGCGACGAGCGAGGGTAATGACAAACACGCCGGTAATTCCCCGTGACGGTCCGCGGCGGCGACAGGAATCCTCGCGCGGCCGTAATAATCGATAATTGATCGAGCCGGCGGTTGTCTTCCTCGGGGTGGACGACGCGAGTTCTCCAGCTGACGACGAGACGGTGACGTCCGTTCGTTCGTCGAAAAGCACGATTATGCAGATTCATCGTGCGCAAATGAACGAACGGGACGGGGGGGAGAACCGACCTCGCGGCTCGGCGCAAGTTTGCGCGAATCGCGGAATAAATCGTTTCAATTATTTCTCGGCCGCTCTCTCGGTCTCGGGCGACCTCAAGGACTCGGATCGCCGAGGTGATCAGAAAATTGGATCTTTCGATCCTGATTCTGATACGCCATTAATTACCCTTCTCCCTCTCCGACCGCCCGTCCTTCCGTCTCGGCCGTAGCTCGCGAAAGTCCATTTCACTTTCGTATCGCCGCGGAGAGAAGGCGAATCGGCGGCTCTTTCGCGAATAATTCGCGAGAATCCGATGGCTGCAGCCGATTACCGAGACCGAGAGCGGCTGATTTACGCCGGTGTAATTAAACGAATTAGCCACACGGCCGGCGAAACAAGAGCGCGAGGGAAGGAGCGAGCGAACGAACGGAGCATCTCGAGAATGCTACTCGTTACCGGGGCGATTTCGCGGGATAAACGACTCGTTCGAAAAGTCACGCATGCACGCTCGCCCGCCCGCGTGCGTGCGTGCAAGCCGCGCCGAGATACAATCAGTTTTTAATTTTGCGCTGCGCGAAAGTCGGATCTCGAAAACGCGCCGCCGCCGCGGCGAGGAGCCTTTATTAAGGCGCGTCGCGCGCTCCGCTCTGCCGGAGATACCGTGCGATGGACTAATTATCGTGAAACTATATTCGCACGTTCATTCATTTGTTCATTCATTCCGTCAGTCAGTCAGAATGCAAATACACTCAGTTGTTTCATATAATGCAAAGCCCGGACTAGGCATTAGAGAGAGAGAGAGAGAGAGAGAGATCGATATGATAGCGGATTGGAGATTAGAATTTGACGAATAAATGAATTATCATCTCGACTCGTCTTGTCCGGATTAATCGAATTCTAATCTTCGTTTTAGGACTCTCGATTTAACATTGAATTGAATCGCGTCTTATCATAAATTATGCGCGAGGTATAAATAATTGCATTCGAGGAATTAATGATAAGGTCAACAGGGAGTCAAGGAGAAATAAAGTAAATAATGTTTTACATATTATGCAAATGATAGGTCGTGTATCTCGAGTTATATCTATTTATCGTACCTATAATAAAGAAATTGTGTACACTGAAAAAGACATTGCTACCTTTCAAGTAATATTTACTTGATCCAAGTGAAATGGTCACTCCTATACTTTTTCGCAAATGTTTATTAAAAATAGAGAAATATAATTGACTATATATATACAATAGTCGCCTCGTATAAGTAGATATTTAATTGTATGTATTAAAAATTTATTTTTAGAAAATACACTTACTGGACAGAAAAGTCTAAATTTAACATCGCTAGATTTCGCTTAGAATGAATAAATACTTTCTTAAACACAGAACCATTTTACAATCATATTCAGTAATACATTTACAAATTTCGATATTACTACGTTCAAGTAAGACTATTCATTACAAACTATATATGTTATATAAAATATTCTTAAATTGATAAAAACGTTACTCGATTTATGAGGCTGAAAAACAGGTGACGTTACGTTTACTTGATTCCAGCATTCCCCTTTTCCGCCTACACCGGACGAAAGTCAACGCGACGATGAACGTGTTAATATTTTGACGACCGATGCCACTCACGCGGTAATCATCTCCTCAGATAATGTTCTCGGAGGGCTCGGCTTACACGTGATGCTTAATAAACGCTCTTATCCGGTTCCGAGCGAGTTCTTGAAATCCGACGGAGGACCGGCAAAAATTTCAGCGTGCGATAAGTGGAGGTATTAATGAGCGTGACGCGAGATAAAAGGGGGCGCGGACCGAAACGTCCTTAGCGAGGGTCTCCTCTGTCCATCGGGACAGAACCGCGGACTTCGGTAGGAATAGCCTTCATTTACGTGACCCCACGGATATTCGCGCGGCCGCCGACGGAGGAGGAGGTCTTATCCCGCAGGCAATTACCGCGGATACTGCCGTAGGGGCAAAACCGGCATCCATTATTTTTAACCTCGCGACCGTGCGCGACGGCGGTTGGTTACCTCGGATTCAATTCGAGCGAGCGAGCGTGCGCGCGCGCGCAGGGTGGAGGCGTAATGCCTGTTACTCGCGCGCCCAGTTCCCCGGCGTTGGCCGAAGACAGGTAAGAGCGGGCTTTGTTTCGAAAGCAATCGGTCTTCCGCGGGATCTCCCACGACCGCGGGCCCCGCCGACGATTCATGACAGAACAAATTACAGATCGGCAGAAAAAGACCATCAGCGGCTCGTTCGCGGCTACGCTATTCGTTCGTTCGTTCGTACGGCCGGCGTTCGTAAGCTTCGCCACGGATCTACCCCTGCGCGCCGGCGGAGCCGAGAGAACAACGCGCGCGATACAAAGTCGTGAGGGCAAATTAATGGCGGCCATAATTTCGGCCGATAGTCGGGATGATGATGTATCGGTGCTAAATGCAACGGCGGAGTCGCCACGCCGCGATTATTCACGGAACGTTAGCCCGATCTCTCAATCGCGACAAGGACGCCGGCGGGAAAACGCTGAAAAAGCGCGCCCTCCGATCGAAGCACGACGCGCCGAGTGTAGCTCATTTTTTTTTATTATTTAAAGTAGACAAATATCGGGTTTATTTCGTTCGAGAGGTCAATTGTTCAGGTGACATCTGTAATCAGCCGCATGTCCGGCTGGCGGTCGAAATCGATACTACTAGTCCGATCGAAGCACGATGCGTCAAGTGTAGTTAATTTTTTATTATTTAAAGTGATCCATTTATTTCGTTGGAAAAATCAGTTGTCCGGATAATTAAAAGTGACGTCACTAATCCGAATCCGATGCGCGCACGAAGAAATGTGGCTCGATTCGTAGATGAGCGAAGCGGAGAGTAACTTACACGACTTCGAGAATCTCGAAATGCGCATCGAGGAATTGCGAACGGCTAGCCGGTAGCAATAGCAGCGATAAAAGCGACAGACAGGAATGCTCGAGTCGGTTATTGATGTATGTATCGGTCAAAGGAACGAGCGAACGTCGCTTATCGCGAGTCTGAGATAGCTCCAGTCCTAGTTGCACTCGAAACGAGCCGGCGATACTCCGCGATACTCGAAGCGGCAAGAAGCTCCGCACAACGAGTGATCCACCACCTCCTCCTCCTCCTTCAAACCGGTGCTCGTTCGTTCGTTGGAGCATTCCGGCTGTTCCTTCCTTCCGAAGTTCCGGGAAGCTAATTTACGGGCGTCGGGCTCGCGGCCGAGGTAACTCTTCCACGAACGGATATCCGCGCAGAGCTACGTAGCTGTAGATCGACTCCGGTGAGAAAGACGATGAAGAAGTAGAAGGTGAAGGAGGAGGAGGTACGCGGCCGTGATCGCGGGCATATAACGAGAGCGGCGTCATCAGCGAGATTATGATTCGCGGCGTCTCGGGACACAAACGGAGACACGCGGGGCTGCTTTCGACTGACTTATTTCGACCCGTTAGCCCAATTTCTCATTCCCCGCGCCAAGGACGACCAGGACGACTTCTGTTCTCCGTAGTCACAACGGGGGTAGACCGGGCGTCCACCGTATACCGGTTATTATCTTTTCGCATTTTTCGGCCGAGATTATTCTCGAAACGAATGGCCCTCTTAAGCCTCCAGACCGGATCATTAATCTGGGTTCGAGGATGGCCGGACACGCCGTGTGTCGGAGGGAGAGAGAAAGAGAGAGAGAGAGAAGTGGATGAGTGCCTACAAAGACCTCAGTTGCGCCGTGTGTGCCATCTCCACAATCGCTCTTTCACAGAGTGATTTAAATAAAGGGTAAAGGACACCTCAAGGCTGACGGCAATTCCGTTCAATTTATGCGCGCAGACCCGATATATAACCCCTCCCTCATTTTTTCCTCTTTTCTCCTTTTCTTTCCTTACCGTTTTTTCTCTTCTATTTTATGCACCACGCGGCCGTGTCTCGGGGAGAACGGGAGATAAGTTTACACATTAATCAAAAGTGGAAACCGTTTCCGAAGACACCGCGCCGCGCGGCGTCGATCCGAGCGCGAAATCAGTTAACTTTGAAGCACGCGCGCGCTCGCCATAACTCATCGCACGCTTTCTTTCCCGGCCGCAAATTATCTAGCGCGAGACGTTCGGGCGAGAAAAATTCACAGCCGAGCGAAATTTCAATTAATTCAATTACACTTCGACCACTTTCCACCGCGATAATATCATATAATTGTGTCATTAAATCTATTATATCGAGCACCATTTTTCCTACGATAAACTTATCGAAATTTCGCCAAGGGAAGGTCGGCGGTGAACGTGAAGACGCAATGGTTATTAATTACTTCACATCCGATTATTGAACTTTCAATTATTCCAATTTAATCGATTACCGTTTCAATTGCCTTTCACTGCGACAACCTGCCCGCGCATTCATCGCGCTTGTTACAGAGCGTAATTTTCCAAATGGAAATAATCGAGAGATTTCGCCGAGAGAAGATCCGATCGCGGACGGGAAAATGTGGACAGCTGATACAAGCTCGCGCGCGTGTGATTGCCAAACGGGAAAAAGACGAGCCCATTCACCGGGGCCGAGAGTGACCGCTCACGTCTACCTGAACTCGCCATTGAGGCGCTGGCCTCCCGTGTACTACAACGCGGCCGCGGCGCGACGCTTCGCGCCGCTGCTGCTGTGCTCGTCGTCAAGCGCGCACGACGACGTTCTTGAGGGACAGTAATGAATTCTATTCTGGCCGTCCGTCCGTGCGTAAATCAATTCTGACGGGCTGAAAGAGTTTCCGCGTCCGCATCGACACCAGGAAGCGGAAATCCAAGATGTACCACCGGCGGATCGAAGCGGCCGGCAGAGAGAGGGCAAGAGGGCGTGAGGCAAAGGGGAGGATCGTCATTTATAGCAACATTCTGAGCGCGACGCGCCCGCCGCCGACGTTGCTCGATGTGCTCGGTAAACGGCGCCGGCTGATGATGCGTGCGGGCCCACCGGGAGTACAATCGCGGCTCCGACCTCCTGCTTACACACCTGGTCGCCTCCTCCTCCTCCGTGAGGATAGCCAGGGACCGCCGGCAGGCGGATCTTGATTCACTGCCTGGAGTAACGCTCGTTCGAACTCCGGCAGTTCGCGATACTCAAACCTTCGCCGCGCTCGACTCGTGTCCGCCGTATTTTCGAATCGTTATCCGCTCGGCACGCCGGTAACATCCGCGACGTCGCGCGAGTCTCGTTCTTTCTCCCTCGCACTGCTCGATAAATAACTTTACATACTGTTTATTATTCTTTCGTCGCGGTTAAAAGAAAAGGAAATACTCGAGGCGGGGGAAAAAAATATATAATCCCTGTCACTGTGCGCAACGCGATGTTTTCGATCGAGAAATGCATTTTTCGGGGATAATCCAAGTTAATTCGAATGAGTCTGAAACTTAACGTATAGATGTGCCCCGAGCCGTGGAAGCTAATTTGTCACGTGATACGTATCTCTCACGAATTACCAGCGACGCGAACGATATGTCAAAATTGTACGATTTAAATTTTATAATTTCATAAACTTTCCGACACTGTAAAATGTCTAAAATCAAAAAATGTCATTTGTTCATTACTCACGTATACGTTTAAGACGTACACCTGCCAATAGATTCAATCAACATAGGAATTAATTTGTCACTCCGATATATCAGAGGTTTCGGAGAACAATTCGAGGGATTGCGCGCGGTTTGCAAAAATACACAACACTTTCGTCATAAATATCGCATCCAGCCGACGGTAACGACGGAGAGAACGGGAATCCGTATCAATACGATAAATGGATTTGTCGACGGCAAAGCGGCTTTTTTGCGCGCGGCCGAGAGGCGGACTCTTCAAGGGATTCGATCCGTCGCGGAGATCGCCTTGAGCGTCACATTACGAATTATAAGAGCTTACTTACGTGTTCGTCCACGGAGTACGTCAGCTCCCCGTCGTCGTAGAGGACGAACCACCTCCGTTGCCATCTCTGAAACACAGAAATCACGCCGACACTTAGTGGAGGACATTCACAAGCCTCGCCGCCTGAACATCACATCGATGAAAATTAACCAGAACGAATTTCGCCCGAGGGAATTTCCAACGAAAAAAATTCACCATCTCAATTTCACGCGAGGCGATAACAAATAACGAAACGCGGGGGGAAGCTCACGAATTTTTCTCGAATTCTCGACTCTCAGCATTACAATAAAGTAACTAGGCTTATCGAGGATAATTATCGCGATCCCTGTAATGATTTCACAAGGGATAGGATTACGGTCAGCGCGCGCGCGCGCTGGGAAAAACGCAGCGGGAACTTTCCACGGTGCGGCTTCGCAATTTTCGTAGAAACGTAGCATTCTTACGCCGGGAGAAAACAATCTCGTGCGAAACCCCGAGGCCTGAACCTGTTCGATCCGCCTTAAAGAATCTCCAAAGGCCTCCCGCTACGTCAGCTGGACAATTAGCACGCGGCAGCCGTTAATTAGAAACAAAGTCGACGGGGAGGAGCACGAAGGAAAGAAGCAACACGACACGCCGGCAGCAGCCAGTGACGGCGGATCGTCACGATTTCTCTCTCGTTCGCGGAGCCCCGCGAAAAACTTCGTCGCGCGCCGCTTTTCGCGCCGCTTTTCTACGATCATTCGCGCCGGCGACTTCGCAGCGAGCGACTTTCGCGCGCGGGACCCCCGGGCTTATCGCTTATCGGCGAAATTCATCGTTCGAATTTCCGCCGCGACGGAATCTTTCCCGCCGAGTTGAAAGACCTGCGAGAGAGCCGTGTACCCACCCGTAGGATTTCTATTTCCACTCTGTTGAGAGAGTTGCAGACTTGAAAATAAGTTGTCCGCGACCTATTAAAAAGATAGATAGATATAAGAGCGTTTTCTTGACATTCTAAGGTGTGCCCTCCGAGGAAGTGAATACACGCATGAGTTGAGGTGCGTTTAGATTAACATAAAGAAATATACAGAGAGAAAAGGACGAAAATAAGTATTGAGGAAAGTAAGTAGATGCATAGAGAGACATAAGGAAGACAGCAATATGTGTAAGGAATTAATATAAGAAACAAAAGGTGTCGAAACAGAGAAGAATTGGATTAATAAAATAAAGTTAAAATGAGAAACAAGAAATTCCGATAGCGTCTCAATGGCCCCGCATAGAAATTTATCCAGATTTTCCCAAACACAGATCTCGATCAGAATACTCCAAGTTATCCCAAAATCGATCCCACAACGATGCCAATTCGGAATCCCATTCTCATCCTAAATATGAGACGAAACCTCTTTTCCGCGATGCTGATCGACCCTGCGCTGCGGTGTGCGGCTGTCAGAAAAATGCGGTTAGCGGACACCTCTCCGATTTAACACTACTGTCTTCTCCTTCTAGACGCAAAAACAAACAAGTACGGCGCTCACCTCGGCCTTCAACTCCGTGAATCTGATCATAGATCTAAGAGCCTCCGTTTTCACAGTGAAAGCTTTCTGCTCCTCGAGCCTCGCGACACGTGTCGTCGTGCCTTCACATTGTCCCCGCGTTCAATCCGGACGGGGGAGTTCATAAAAGCGGCGCTTTCACCGCGCGTTACCCGCGCGAAGATTTACGCTCCTCGGCGGGGATACGCGCGAATTTGACGGGCGCGCAGATTCGATGGAACATCGCGCGGACGTTTATAGAGCGAGCGACCGCCGTGAGGTTCGCGCGCGGCGCGATTGTATGCAAATTACGGTGCGTAACGTGTAAAGTTCGCGCGCACACGCAGTATGCGACCGGCCGTATCGCTTGACCTCCTTGCACCCGCGTGGTGGGCGCGCGACGTATGCTGCGTTGACACAGAAAAGCCGATACGCCATTTCAATTGGACTTGCGCGAGCAGCGAAATATACGAGAGTGTAATATCCGACGTTTTTATAAAATCATATACTGAACGCACGCACACATACGTACACGCGCGCACGCATAAACATAGGAACTCATAGCGAGGCGTTATTAAACCGCTCTCGCGGTCTACGGAGATTAATTAAGGAAAGTCAATCGGGAAAAGCTCGCGCATAAGCGCCTCTTTCACGCGTTTTCCACACGTCCTCGTCGCCGGCCGTGCTAAATAAAGCGTTGAAAACCGTTACGTAGCATTGGAGCGACACCAACGCGCCCGATCACACCGCGATCCCCGGAACCGACGCGGTCGAATCGCCGTTCTTATCCGCGAAGGGACATGTCGTCGTCCCCCGCGGAATAGGCACATAGGTACCGTTGCAAAATCCTCGCCGAGGGACCGCCGGCGAGGAAGAGAGCGAGAGAGAGAGAGAGAGATTTCAGCCTACACACACCACGGCAGCGGTATCTTCATCTGGTAATTATTCACTAGGGGGCCCGTACGTGGACCCGGTACGTGTGGACTCCGGCACGTGCGTGGGAAGATCTCTCTCGCGGAGGAAGAGAGGAAGAGAAGAAACGGCGGCAGGCCGGACGACGCAATGGCCCGACCGACGACACAATGCGCGCGCGAGAGGATTAAGACGGCACAAGGGAGAGAAAGCATGGGACGACTCCTCTCCTCTTAGCCTCCCGCCGCTTCGCGCGCAATCTCTCGCTCGTGTGCAACGCGCGCAACCCGAGCAGCGGAACGGCGAGATTTCGGGTTCTATATTGAAAATAGGATTCAGGCGTGATTTGACGGGAAACCACCCAGTTTTTTGCACGGGAAAAGTTAATATTCATTGAGCGAACTTCTAAGGCGTTTTGGTCGGAGGTAATTCATGATTATGAGAACCGAATTTGGCTAACGTAAGAACCAGAAATTCCGTTTCTCTCCACGAAAACGCACTTGGTTCGTTCATCGTCAGGTAAATACAACCAAACTGTTTCTCCGTGCAGAACTATTCTGGTTTCCCGTCAAATTACACACAAATTGGTTTTCAACGTAATTTCCGTCAATTTTTCACGTGGATTCCTCAAATTTTCGCGTAAGTTAAACCGAACCTTCTTCCCGTGATTTCTACGATCCTTTGCCAACGTTTGAATAGCATTCTTTTTCACCGTATGATATCGTAGAAATATCGTAAAAGAGTTCACCATCAACGGAGACAGAAAATCGGACCAGACTTTTTCACTGACCCGATATCTCTCCTTCTGTAAGGTAAGTTAATTTAACTGATTTATATCTATTGATGATCGAACTGTTAATTGCGGGCCATTAAAAAAAAATGTGAGTACAGTCGTGATAATGTGATTCGAGATGTTAGAAAGAGCGAACGTGGGATTATCCTGTTTTATGTAATCATCGAAGGACTCGGAGAGACCTCTGCAGACTTCGTTAATGGCGAAGCGTTCTCTAGAGAGCGCACGTCGTAATTTCGTATATCGGGGAACCCGCATAATCTTGACCTACCGCATCTTCCTGGTTTGAACGAGCGGCTGTTAATACCGCCTACGGTCTCGAGGCCTTTCTCGTTCGACCAGTTCCGATCATTCGGAGCAGTCATCGCGAGGATAGCCAAAGTTCAGCGCGATAACATCTCGATTGTACGACTTTTCCTAAATGCGTGCTCGGGTTTTCAAAACAGACAAAAGAGACAAGTGTCTCCCACGCGCGATAATACAATAAAAATAATAATTTATTAATGTGAGAAAGTGCCTCTTAGTTAAGTAATAGAAAATATCCGTGACGGAGAAATGAACCATTCTTTTTCTAATTCTTTCTTTTTCATTATTAAATTCGTAAGCAAAAATTTTATTTAACGCATAAAAAAAATGTACACAGAATTGACCGGCAGTGCTGTAATCCTAGTAAATCTTCTTGATACAATAGCAATATTATTGAAATTAATACATCATACACATTATTTCGCTAATTTGAGTATTAGTTTCAATGACATCGCTATTGAATCAAAAAGATTCGCTCCAATTACGGCGCTGTAGACCAATGCTATCGATACAACGGCACTATTCTCCAATGTAGAATTTTCTTTCTTTTTTCCGTGGAATTTTACCAAATCTGCATTCGCTCCGACACGTTCGTCGATTTATCGAGCAAAATTTTATTCCAAATCCGGACCTCCCTCCGCGATAACGGACCGAAGGCGCGTAACACATCGAGATGTCGCGATCACGGGGGTTATTGAAGATCGTCGATCATGCGACCGATCGTCCCGCCATGTCGATCGCGGCAGAGCGCTGCGAGGTGTTCGTGACGAAGTAACTCGGCACCGAATGTCCCGACTTCCCCTTACGACTTCCTGGTCACCGATCGCGGCCGTATCTTCACCGTCGCCGTCGTCGTCAGGTCTCTGTTCGTGTTTCGCCTCACGATCTTGCTGGCGTGGCTGTTAGCGTGGCGTGCTACCATGCGGAGACCGTCGCCGAGGTTGCCGAAGGGATCGACCGGCCGATCCCCGACCACAACGGTAACGTGACCCAACGCTATTCCGCGCGATCCCCCATCGACGGAATCCGCGATTCGGCCGATCCTCTTTTCCCCGTCCGGCCCGAATAACCGGAATGAAACATCGCGGATCCTTCATAAGGGTTCGCGGTGCACCTTGGTACCGTACCTGCGTTCGATGCTGCGCATTGTTCTCGACGTTCCCGTACTCTGTAACTCGCACGGGCGCAACGCGATACTTCGTTTGCATTCGCAGTCACGTCAAGGTCTCGTATAAACATTGCGTTTTTTCAATCGAGATTATAGCATCTTTATAAAATAATTAGCGTCAAAACGATTTTTTTAAAATATGTAACGTCTTTGATACTCTCATATTCCTCGCGCGGGTACCACGTGAAGAAACATATCATCGCTATTGTAGAGAGGCTGCCGTTAACTTCGTATAAAAAACGGTGTGTTAATGTTTGAGGTTAAAACAATTGCATAAAATAATTAATCAAAAATATTCTTTCACACGTCACGCTGTGGAAATTTATCGAAGATTTTTTTTTTCATTCTCGGGGATGTCCGCTGATGTTGAATAAAGCGACGCGGGGATTTGCCTCCACTTGTCGAGCTCCTGCCGCCCGGGATCCCTAGCGCTCGATTATTCTACGAGAAGTCTCCCCCGGTCGGCACCTCTCACGATCGACGCGAGCTTACGATGCAGTCACGGTATGGGATTGTGGAGCACTCCGCGCAACGGCCACGCCGTCTAATCTGTGGCCGCTCGAAAAGAAACACGTCGGTAATAGCACGACGATAGGATGAAAAGTCATGCTCGCAATAGCGTGACTAATACTTTTGCGCGAGTACCCGGCGCGCGAGTGCGCGTCTCGGCCACATCGTCGACGCGAAACGAGAAGCTCGTACACACAGCGCGCGCGTCACGGGCAACGATAAAACGTTTCGAAAGTGACCACGATCAAGTGGAAGTCAACCTCGATTATCCGATTCAGCTGTCGCTCAACGCGCCACCATTTATGTATTTTCTAATAATAATTATTATCATTATTATCGTTATACAGAATGTGAGGCAATAGCTATTACTCATCACCTCGAATATCTTCGAAATATGAGAGAATGGGAGAAACTCATCCACATTGAGAAAGGAATATTTGATATTTGTAACTATAATCGTATAAATGAAAGAATTATAGTCGGAAGAACCATTGTTTTAATTGGAGTTATCATAATGACAATGATGATGATAATTTTATGTGCGTATTGCTATTTCTATTTTTCGGATTAAGACCAGGAGAAGAAGATACAGTTGAGTTACCGAAAATCATTTTAGCGGAACTTCTCTTAGTGAAACGCATTATGAGAAATTATCGTTATTTTCGGCCTCGATATCCATTACAATATCCATTACAACGCTCTGTAAACCTTTTCCATCCAGTTGTCAGTAAAATATTTCCATTTTTCCAAGATACTCCAAGTATTATAGTTATTGGTCCACCTTGTTTATTAGCACAAGCTGCTTTGTATTCGGTCGCGTGCGCGCTGGATTTCTGTCGTCTCGCGATTCAGCCTTGTTTTACCTTTTCTCCCTTTTCCCCTTACTTTTACACGCGATCAGAGGTAAGGTGTGGAACGTCGATCTCGCGTCGTCGAAGAAAACCGTAATTCCGATATAGTTATTCGACGCACGCGATTATACTGTCAGCGGTCTCTAGCCCGAGCCCGTGATTATTATTAGCCTCATTACGGCATTTATCTCCGCACCGGCGATACGATCAGCGTCGCGAGCGCGCCACCATCGCGTTCTCGTTACACAGACGCACACACGCGGCTCTCGCGTAATTCAGACAGCGGCCGCCGTCAATTAAAACGAGCCAACAATGTCTGAACGCGACGCGAGACACGATATGACGGGCGTACGCGGCTCATTTAATTATCGTCCGTACCTTAGACAGGTGCGTTCGGGGGAAAGTACGTAACGTCGATTACGGTAGCAGGAGTGAAAGTCGATGCCAGCGCGACGTGCACGCGCGCGTTCGATGGATAACGCGACGAAGAACGATCGTTTGTTCGGTACGCGCGGTGTCCGGTGTCCGGCTAATTGGCGTGGCCCGAATACGCGAGACCGAGGAACGACGGTCCGCCAGCTGAGCGTGTATGCGTTCGTGAAATTCGTTCAGTCTAAGAGCAGGGCCGAGAGATATTCCTCTCGTGTTCTTTGCGCACGCGGAGAATATCAAGGCGTGTCGGCCGTGTTTGAATGAATCAATTAGTATTATCAAGAAAAATTCACACCTCTGATTTTCAATTCAGCACCCGGATATACCTTCGAGTGAAATCAGTTTTACGTTTAACGCCTTTTCAGTGGTCGTTATTTGAAGTTTGTTTCACGTAAGATACTCGGATTTGACTGAAGAGTTAAATGTGAGCTTTGCGATTCTCACAATCGCGTAATTACAAATATGTTGCCGTGTATCATACGCTGAGAGAAAAATATTTGGCATTTGTAATTATCACAGTGAAATAATTGCACTCAGGCGAGGCATTTTTCTAGTAAGCGTTATTATAATATCAGTGATAATAAGTTTACATGCACATTGCTACTATTATTTTGGTAGTTAAGAAAGAGTACAGCTGAGAAAGTAACTATACTTTTTTCCAGTGTGTGTATGAGTGTGTGTGGTTTGATTGAAAAATTTCAGATCTTTATATAAATTCTTATATAAATTCTTATAAAAACTTTTACATAAATTCAGATCTGAGCATCTTACGTGAAGTAAATTTCAAATAACGACTATCAATAGTAATTGGATGTTGCCATTACAGCTACATTTTAACTCCTGCTGACCTATTTCCGGGACATGATAATTTTTATCCGGTAATTTCCACGCGTTAATTTCGACCGAGCCGGCGAACGTCGTTTTCTCCTTCTTTTTCGTGAGGAGAAAGGTTCCACGACGGATTCGAGCGGAGAAATCAGAGTTCCGGTGCGTCCGCGCGACGACGATAAGCAGTACAGGCAAAAACGATCGATCCGATCGACACCGCTCGCTTCCGCGACCCGTTTTCGTTATCGTTATCGGCGATTGCATACCGAGTGAAAGAGAGAGACACTCGAGCTTGATGAAAGTGACCAGTCGCGATTTCAGAAGCGGAATCTAACGCCAGGATAACGGCTCCGCGAGCGACGAGTTATCGAGTCGCAAAGAAATCGTTATCCTTCGGCTGAACCTGCGAACCAGAGACATCGGCGAAAAGTCGCCAATTAACTAACACGAGTGCCGTTTTATAAGATTTCACAAGACTCGTCGATGAATAAATACGTCAATGAAGGCCAGCGATCGTACAACTGATCCGAATGAAAGAAATGTAAAAATAATAAAAAATATAACATACAGGATGAGGCAGACAATGACTATTACCACTTCGAATATTTTCGAAAGATAAAAAGTCTCATTAACAACTGGACGAAGATGAAGGAGGTTTGCATTTACAGAAGACGTTCGAAGTAATGACCGTTGATATCGATGCGATATTTTTGTACGATCAATTTCCCTTCTGCCCTCAAACCTCCAAGATATTCAAGGTGATAACAATTATTGCCTCACTTAGTACAACATAAATATACTTCAAACACAACCCGACACTCTCTCGCGGCGAGTCAACTCCATCCGCGCGCACTTTTACCACGAGCGACGGTTTGCACAATTCTCACGGATAGCCCGCATGATACACATTCGCACGTATATTTTTCGCGAAAGACGCGACAGTTTACACTGCCGCGCCCGAGTAATAAATGGTCCCAGGGGTTCGGAGCGTTAAGGATCGACAGAGGAGCAAGATCGATAGCGCTCCTCACGCCAAGGAAAGAGAGAGAGAGAGAGGGAGAAAGAAAGAAGCGGGTTCTCATGGCGGCGCGCGATCCTATCGATATACTGGCTGATCAACGTTTTACAAGCCGACAGGAGCGTTACCGCGAGGCGCGAGAGAGATATCGGCCGGCCGTATTTCCAAGGCGCGTTGTAAACGAGAGAGCGATACGAATCTGCTTATCTCGGGCGAGACGACGACTACGACGACGACGACGACGGCAAGAAGAAGAAGAAGAGAGAAGGAGGAGCGGGAGGTGGTGGAGGCATGTCGCGGGTCACCGGTTTTCGCGCGCCGCGCACGCCGGCGTACTTCGCGAAGTCACCTTAGGCGAGAGAACGATGATGGAACGTCTCGCCGACACGGACCTCGGCTGATTTTTCCCTTCATGCTCCGCCGACCGTGCGCCTCGGTAATTCGTCAGCTCGCGACCATGCGACCGGCCACGCCCGCCGGAAGAATCGCACATACACACGCGCTACCGCCGCGCGCGGCCCGTCGATGGTGTTCCGCGCGATTTTAACATTCCCGGGGTTAAATAGCGAAGCGAGAACGTGCCGCCGCTTCGTTCCACCGTGAAGCGGGCGAATCTCGCGGGAGCCGACGCGTGAAAAATAACCGCGCATGTGCCGCGGCCGCCGCCGCGATGGGGTCGCGAATCGGAAATTGCGAGAGGGAGCTCAGCATTCTTCGACGTATCTCGAGCAGGAACGAAAAGTAATCTGTAATGTGTTCCAGTAATCTGTGTGTCTCAATAAGAGCCGACACAGGTGGTGAAGTACGTAAATAAAATGATTACGTATTTTTAACATTTAAATCGAATAAATGATCATATACTTGATTAATCATATATTTTGTTATTATATATTTTGTCATATATTTGTTACGTATATACGATTAAGTTTTGACGAATGTATAATTTCGTTCGCGCATCTTTCAGCCACTATGTCGGCTGTATTGGCTCACGTAAATTACATTCTGATTGTATTGGGCTGTTCGATAAATTCGTCGGGATTTTTACGAAAAATTTAAATTCTTTACGGAGTAAAGTTATGGACCCGACTATAAAAGTACCTTGAATTCTTCGTAGGAATCGTCACGAATTTATCACCGAACAACCCCATATGTCAGAGAGCCTTGTGAGATTTGTAAAGAGAGAAAATGATAGAAAAAAAAAGATACATTGTTTTAGGAAAAAAAGATACACGCGCTCTTAAGTATATCGTAATCGCGATGAGTAACGTCGGAGCCGATAAATCGCAACGCTCGACGATTATAATTACGGACGGCTTTCACGGGAGAAATTTTAGTTTAAATTACAAATGGCGCGGCTGGCGCACGGATAAATCTCCCGTAACGATATTCAATTTTCGCTCGGGTAATAATAGCCGAGGTGTAGAAGCGCAATTGTTAAATCTCGCCCCGAGGCCGCGCGCGCCGGCCGTACCGCTCGAGCGCGAATCAAATCGCACACGTGCTATTCGCGAAAACGGAGCAGCCCTGAGACCGCGAGCTGAAACGGGCGGCGCGACCGTGAGAAAAGCGAGCGTCCTATATCTCGTCGTCCAAAACGTACGGAAGAAATCCTCGAGCCCTATCCTTCACCGCCTGCCCCCTCGCTTTTTCCTCTCTTCCCCGAGCCATCTTCGCTCCCTGTCTCTCTCCCTCTCTCTTCATCTCTCCCTTTCCTTCTCCACCTCGTCTTTTCGTCCCGTGCGCGCGCAAATCGGAATTTCGCCAAGGCGACTTTCCACCCACGTGGCACTAACCTTCCAGTCACTTCGTAATTTATCTGCGCCCGATACGTCAGATTTACGAGCACAGAACGAAGGCGATCGGACGAGGCGCAAAAAAAGACCGGGGGAGGGAGGGGGGGAGGGAGAGACCCCGTCGTAATTTGCACCCTGCCATAAACTTCGTGACACCGCGCCGTTATAAATAACGCGCTCTACAATGTTAAACGCTACGCGTGCCTCGCCGCACGGGTGGTTATCGCCGCTAAAACGAGAAAAGCAGAACCGCGTGGTCCCATATAAGTTAATCTCGTTTCAAACGCCATCGTGATAAACGAGAAACGAAATAAATCCCCGCCCCGGCAGGAGAAAACACGTGGATCGCGTGTTTGCGCGCGCCGCCCGCCTAGTTTTCTCCGCGTTTCCCGAAATAATCCATTACATCTTCCTCTTCTTCTCTCCCTTATTTCGTCTTTCTCCGAATGTTTTTTTCTTCACGCATCGCCGATACAAACGAATGATTGCAGAAAATAGTTACGCGGAAAAGATTATTAGGAGGGGTTATTAAAAAAGATTATTAAGAAAGTTATTGAAAAGTCAGGCTTACGAAAATGAAGAGAAATCGATGGTCGATCACTCGATGTGTTTTTCACTTGAATCAATAATTAATCTGTCGCTGTAATAGCTTTACAATGTTATCCCGAGAATTGAATGTCTTTATATGATAATATATATGTATATACTATTATATACTATTATAATGTGTAAAGTAACCTAATTGTGTACTACGTGTTGAGGCTATTCTCTCAATCGGAGTTTCCGAGATTCGGATTTGACGAGGGAATGAGCGAAGGAGTGACGAAAATAGAGCAAAGCGAGAATCATTTGCGAAAGAGTCGCGGACAATCGCGGTCGTGAGAAACACGACGTTAGTTCGGGTACGAGGTTAGTTTCGCACTAGCCGAGCGTGCAGAATCTAAATAAACTAGCGCAAGAGAGGCGTAGCGTCCGCGAAGCGGGCGAATCGCTTAATCGCTTATTTATCGCGGCGGCAGTATTTTCCCAGGCTGAAAAAGTGCCGGCGATGCTAATCTCGACGGGGAGAGGTCGACCCCCGCCGAAGTAGCCCCGTCGGCGAACAAATCATCGAGACCGCGCGATGTCTAGACAGCCGGCAGATCTAGAAATCCCCCTCGACGCCCGGGAGCGCGCGGCAACCTCTTCGTGCTCTAAAAAGTGAGGTGTTAAAGAGAACGTATCTGCTTGGCAAGCGGGGAGAAGACACGAAGGCATGAAACACTTCGTTACGTCTCTGAGTCACGTGCATTATTCGTCCAATTCTCTACAAATTTATCACAACATTAAAGTAACATAATTTATTAAAATGTATTTTTTTTTTTTCATTCATGTATCATATAAAAATCTTTTCCGATACATTTCTTATATCAGGGTTGCTACGGGAAACGAATTTTGAAATTCCCCGACTCTTCCACATTTTCCAGACAGTGGAGAATTTTTCACGACCAATACGTACACAATTAGCTGCAGAAATTTAGAAATTTAGTAACACACTATAATCCTAAATGCAAATTAAGACCAGTGAAAAAAAAAAACGAATATCGGAAAAAAGAAGACGGTTATGACGGAAAATGGCGACTGACGTGAGTTATAAACGCACCGACTGTAAATGTTAGACATGACGTCAAAAACAATTATAAGTACTCTTTAGAATAAGAGCATTTCAGGGAATTGTGTGAGCAAAATTCCAAGCTCTTTTACGTATTTCCACGTTTCCCCCGGCCAATTTAAATTTCGATGATTCTTTCAGTTTTCCAGATCTGTGGCAATTCTGTATACGTGATGATGCAAAGTCAGATCTGTACGTAGAGACGACTATGTCATAGAAATGTTTAGTTTATTAGAAAAGAAGTACGTTTGAAATTCCAGAAAGTTGACGAGGGTCTTCGCTCAGCTCAGGTTTTCACCATCTCTTCGACTTCGAGGGGAAAAACGGCTATAGCGAGTTCTGTTCACGACGAAGATTATGGCGCGGTATCACTTGACGGTCGGCGATTCGAGGCGTAAGTTTCATCAGTCCCCCGGTATAAATTCGCCCCCGGCGGTAACCGCCTAACGCAACCGCGGCATAGAAAGGGCGGTAATTGGTCGGCGACTTTCTCGGGGTGGATAGGAGCGCGCGGGTGTACGAATCATAATTCGCGGTGACAAACCTTTGTAGCCGCGGCGGCGTCCAATAAATCCCGACACAATGGCGCGATCCCGTCCGCGAGAATCCCCGTTACATTACTCCTCGCGCCACCAGGACAATGCCAGAAGCGAAGTAGAAATAAGACGAAGAGTAGTGACGAAAGAACCGAAGACGAAGAGGCGGAAGAACAAGAAGGAGAAGACAGCAATGAACGAGAAGGATACAAACTAGCGAGTCGTAGTCTTTTGACACCTGTTTCAACGACTTCTCTTCTTTCTGCGAAGCGATTTAAAATTATTTATACACGACGAAAGAGAGATTTATCGGGATTTGTCGGGAAATTATTGAAGATAGATAAAGACTGGAAGATCACTGCGACTATTTCATTCAGCTTGACGAGAAGATGATAGGCTCGCCTCGGAAATGACTCTTACGATCAACTTCTGGGTGGTCGCAGATTTCAAATTGCAGCTATCTGATTTCCCGATCCGCGAATCGGCTCGAATCCGATCCGAGTATCCTACGGACGATGATCGATATCTAGTTAGAATCTTAATCACCACGGATGGTTAATCCCATAACCCTCCAATTTACACGGTCGTGCTTCGGTGGAGAAGCTCGGAGTGGGCTTCAACTGCCTCCTTTCTCGGCAGATACTTCCCTTCCTTCTCTCTCTTTCTCTCTTCTTCTTCTTCTTCTCCGTGTCTCTCTCTCTCTCTCTCTCTCCCCCCCTTTCTTCCTCATATTCTCGTTACAGAAGGAAAGACGACGAGGAAGAAGCGCCGGCTGGAGAAGGAGCAGGACGCAGAGAGGAATCCAACCGGCGACTAGTGACAAGGCCAAAGCACACGGAGGAAAACGAGGGCCGTGCGTGCACAGACACATTTATCCCCGCCTCTATCGCGGCCCTGGCGTCGACAGCTTCCTGGTGCTGACTTGCGCAATCGTCTATACCTCGCGATCGGACCGCTTCCTGCAAATCGCGGCCATGAACGAGGGAGAGAAAGAGAGAGAAACCGCGAGAGACCGCGAAGAGAAGTCCCATTGCGATTACCACGACGCCAATACCAATTATAGATACGAATACTGCTCCGTTAGGGCTCGCTTTAATGTTCCGGTGTTGCTTCGCGGTCGTATCGAATTTAAAGAGACAATGCCGGCAACGGACGCGGCGGACGTTCCGAGAGCGGAGTAGGAGCGATCGCCGGCTGGTTATCCATTTTGTTCATGTATTTATTGCGAGAGAGAAGCGGAAGAGGAATAGCAAAATCTCCTTCTTGTGATACAAACACTTTTCCCGAGAATTGCTTATTTATTTATGAATAAACGAAGGGGGGAGGGGGATAATCCATCTGGCACAAATAAGAGAAAAGAGAAAGAAAACAGAACTTCGGGGATTGCATTGAGATTGATTAAAATTTCATCACGATATAAAATATTACAACTGAGGAAAGGAGAAAAGTTGGATTTGAGAGCTATTTCTATATCCCGTGTCAATGCTTTTCATCGTGAGCGAATGAAGTCAAGTGACGTGTTCTGGTGTTTAAGGAATTTGACGATAAACCGTGAAAACCTGGACTGCGCGAGCAGACAACTCTCGGATCCACAGGGGAGCAGACGAAACTAAACCGGCGTCGGGCGGCTTTCCTCCCAACGCGATCGCGCGAGGATCGAAGAATCCCGACGACGCAATGATCGCGTCGGGAAAGTAATATCGCGGAATATCGCCCCGCGCGCAAATAAGTCACCTCAGCGCGGTGAGATATAGCGCACTCACTCTCTTTCTCTCGTAGAAAAAAGAAACGTTGCGACCGGGCGCAAATTAGAAATCGCAGCGATGCATCACCCCGGGCGCGATACAATTTTCACGGCCGCGACTTTTATCCGCGTATTATCCGTCCGACACGGCGAATTTTATCCGACATCGCGAGACCGTCGACGGTGCGTCTTGCGATTCGCGGTGCAATTAATACGGACGTCTCGGAGGGAAAGGAAAGCCCGGATTTATCGCGCGCGGTTGGGAATATAAGCGCAGCGCGTCTCGGGGTTATCGTAATTAGATTAATATCTTCGGATTTACAGCCGCGGACGGCTCCGCCGCGCGGATTCTGAATCCAGGGCCTCCTCCTCTCCCTCCTCCCCCCCATTCTACCTGTCGGCCGACCTGCCGACTCTCGAACCGACGCGGACGCTTCTTTACTGCCGTTCGAAGAAAAGAGAGACCCACCCTTCTCTCGGCGCCCGAGAAATCGCGGTATGAGAAAATCGCCGGGCTCGGCGCAGAACGGAGTAGTAGCGCGTACCGAGTAGCGCGCAGAAGCGGATTGATCGGAGAGGAGAGAACAGGAAAAAAAGGAAGAAAAGGTTTTCGACGAGACGCCGGCGTACCGTTAATTTAATAAAACTCTCTTCAGCTTCCCGGTGTCGTTTGCTCGCTCGCGCGCGCACGTCTGGTAAAACCGTTTATGCAGATCATAGTCCGCGATATATATATCTCTCTCTCTCTCTCTCTCATATTCCATCTCTTCCGCGGGCAACGAACGTTTCAGAAGAACTGTAAACATAATGTCGTACCAGTCGTAAGACACGTTCCATGAAGTCGAAGCGAACAGGTATACAGCTTTAATAAAATACCACCGCTCGGATTACCGCGGCAATATAACCCGAGTAACGTTGCTCAAAACGAGTATTACGCAATAAAAAGGACATTACGATGTAAGAACTGTGCGCGAGAGCGCGCGAAAGAAAGAGAGAGAGAGAGAGAAGGCTCCTCTTATTATCCGCTCCGCTGCCGTCAGCGGAATAGGAGAGAATTTCGCGGGGGAATTATCGCCTCTCCCGCTTGCCAGACGGCCAACCCCTAAAATTCCTCTTGCTCCTTCTCTCTTTCTCCCTTCGTCCGCCTCCCCCCCCCCCTCTCTCTCTTTCTCTCTCTCCGTCCGCCGGAGTAACGAGTCGTCGTCGATCGTTCCGCTCGTGGAGACGAGGGAAGGTGGCGAGAGACACGAGGAATCGATCGCGACGCGTAAATCAACGCTCGTCGCTCGTCATCGCGCCTGATATTACGCCGTGGCCGACGTATTTATCGCGTCGATAAATTAGGCGCGAGATTATCGCGGGCGCGCAATTAAGAATACCGTGGAGGAACGTGCCGAAGATCCGCGTCGCTTAATGGCGCGCGATCATTTTTTCTGCCGGTTTCTCTGCCTCCTTCTCTCTTCCTCTTTCTCTCTCACTCTCTCCCCCTTACTCTCTCTCTCTCTCTCTCTTCTCTCCCTCAACTTTATCCAACCGGCCAATCTGCGAGCGCCGCGAGTACCGATGCTGTTATCCGTTCGCAACGGAAAGAGAAAGAAAGCCGGATAGCGGTCAAGTGTACCGTTCCGCGGGTCGACGACGTGTACGACTCGATTATTGCTCGTCGTTGTAACGAGCTTGCAGCGGCGATCCTTGCGCGCACGCACGTATATACGCAAGTACGCACGCACGCCTACCGCGTTCTACCTAAACGCCCGGTCTTTACGAGCGGACTTTACGCGAAAAAGCCTGCACCGTCGCGAAGAACAACGCTGTATTTTCCTCCGCGCGATCGCCGTACGGGGTATGAGATAAAAATTGTGATCGACGATTAGACGTAAAAGCGCGCCACCGACAGGATCCGACCGGATCAAAGAAGCGATCTTTCCTCTGGATCGCCACGAAAAAGAGTCCAGTGTTACCCATGAATGAACGGAGTCTTCCAGGTTGGAAGCACTGAAGCATTAAATGCCGCGACCGATCATCGGTGACCGGTACTGTAATGCCGTGGCTCATTAAATGACATGTAAAATGTAATTAATTGCACTTGAGAAGTCGGTTACACGGTCAACGGAGTGCCGATGGAGGCGCGAGACACACGCGTCATCGCAACTATATTCCTTATCTTTGGTATTATTAGTAAATTGATTTATTTTCTATCCTTGTTATATAGTTCAGCCAATATCTATCTATCTTCGTTAATTCATTTGTCCATCTTCGATAATACAATCATCGCATGATAAAGCGTTTGCATAATTAACGGAGATTAACGCGGCGGCCAACATATTCGACATTCACTCTTGAACATCAAGAGCAGAGGAAAAAAGGAATGACGGAAACACCTGAAGATATATAATTCGTCTTCGCAAGTACGTGTTTTCAGCGGAACCGAATATCCCGCGGAAATTATTCCCTCGACACTGGCGAGAAACGTGTTAAAACATCTGGGTATCGATCGCGCAACTCTTCCCTCTGGGGAAGAGAAATGTGAAAAGCGAAATGTTTTCAAATGATAAAATTTATACTCTTCACGAATTCACACTAGAGATTCATAATCAACCCCTCCAGGGGATCATGAGTTTTCCCCTCCGGCGTGGACTCGTGAAAAGTGTGATTTGAAAAAATCTTACTTTTCACATTCCCGCTTGAAGGGACAAGTTACATAATCGATACTCTGAAGATGTTTCGATAACAGGCGGCGTGTTAGTACACGCGTGTAATCTACATTGAATTGAGAAGAATCACTGCACCGCACCGCTGTCACGCTGGAGAAGAAAAGAAAAGCCAGGAGGCAACGGAGGCGACGAGGGAAGCGAGAAGCGGAATATAAAATCGCCCCGATAAGAGCGGTCGTGCCGCCCAAGCGAACGAGCGAGCGCACCGCGCGTCCCCGCTCCTCTATTAAAATAAAAAGGAGCAACACGCGAGAGCTCTAAGTAACATTCAGCTTCGTTAAGCGGTCGACATTCTTAGGAGCGAGCTCTCCAAACTAGCGAGCGCACAATCCCACGGCGGTGAAAAGCGACGGCGGCGCTTATCTATCCGGCGCGCATGCCGAAGAGACGGCGGGATCCTTATCGGGGCAGGATGTCCCGCGGAAGGACACGGGGTAAGTAGCAAAGTATGTAAGCCGTATTGAACTATCGTGTTGACGACGCGCCGTCGACAACGGTAGGTCGATAGGCGACGTCGGTTATCTCGTCTGTTAAGAGAAAGCCTTCCGCGAAATCGATGATAAAACGACAAGCGGAAACCGTCATCGACTCGTTCTCGACGCCGCCGCCGCCGCTGTGTTAATTAAAATAAGAAAGAACGGAGGAAACGCCCACCTTGCTTCTCGCAAGAGTCGCGCGAACCGACCAGCGACGGCCTTCCTCGGATTATTTTGAAAACCGCGACATCTCTCGAGATGTCAACGTGTATTTCTCGACGAAGTATTTCAAAACGGACTCTACCGCGGAAATTAATAGCCAATTAATCGATTTTTACTCAAAATAAACGGACCTTTAATTTATACGTTTATTGGGCCTGAAAAGATTTCCTCGTGATTAGATTCGACATGAGATTCTTTGATTGTATTCTTAATAGTTCGAAGGTACGCCCGTACATTCACCTGTCTTATGAAAATAAAGAATTATAATAAAGGTGGCGCAAATAAGACACTTTGCCTGTGAACTGATCTTATATGAACAACTTGGAGTACATACGACGACCTAGTCCGAGGTGGTCACGTGACAAAAGTCGGCTCCGAATACGCCGAGAAACCCGCATTACGAATAATTCGATGCGGTAACAGCTACACAATGTACGGGTCAGCGAATATTCGTTCGACAACACGCGTCTACGCCATGCTACGTCGTCAGAAATCGCTGAGAGCGATACGCGCGTATCCGATTTCGTGCGATTACAATCCGCTCGATCGGCTGATTCGCGTCTCGCACCTCGAACGACGAGAACGAGAGAGGAATTCGATCGTTACGTCAAATCTCGTAACACGCTCGGACTCGTGAACACGCCGGGGAGGATACTGTCGGAGATTCCGGGTGTGAAAGCACGACCACGATGATGACGATGAGAACAACGAGGAGCCGCGGTTACGCAACGAACTGTTATATCGCTGAGAATTTGAGATACCAAGTCTCTCTTTCTCTCTCTCTCTCTCTCTGTTCTACAGTGAGGAAAATATTATTGAACTGCGAAGAAAAGTAATCATTCAGCATTACTTCCCTTCTTTTAATTAATAGTTATCTTCGACAAAAAATATTCTTTTTCTTGATAACAGTATTAAAATATACTCATCACAAATATTAAAAAAGCTCATTATAATTTAATTAAAAGAAAAATTTCTTTTCTTTTCAAGAATATTATAAATTTTCGAAGAACAGTTAAATTCGGTTAGTTGAAATAAATAAATCAAAGTTTTAGTTCTAGTGTTTTAATTAAATATTTTTGACTGATATACTAAATTTACCAGGATACAAAAAATATTCAGAATAAATTTGATGTGCTTACGATGAAATTATACTTGGATATATAAACCAACGAAATATTTGGAACAAGTAACATTTACTTGAATGCAGAATGTATTTTTCTGTGTGCACTCCATTCTCTAACGAGATAACCTTTCGCCACAAAAATTCGAGTCGACTTTGGCCGCCCGTCGTGTCACGCGAGGAATCCAGATTCACGAAACAATTACCCGTGACTGCAAAATTATTTCTTATTAATATATTGTTGACCGATCACGAGGCAGCTCGTGCTAGTCGAACATTGTTAGCTGATGCGCGAGTTATCTCGTGTTTGAAATCACTTGTGAATCATGAAATGATCAAACTAAAATCGGGGAGGAGGATTGGACAATGTTGAAAAATATGTTTTCCACAAATTATTCTTTTCAACCGGAATCGTTCCACGAAGTGTAAAATTACTGTCATTTGTTTACATAAGTCCACCGAAGCTTTCGACAGGAATTTTATATTTATGTTCGCGCGTCCTCAATCTTTTCCGTTTCTCTTGCTTACGTTAATATCGACACATTTTGCACGATTTTACTGTTGTTTACGCATATTTTTCCTAGAGTTAAACTTAAAAAAAAAATTTTTTTAAATTTCCGCTCGAAGATCGCTCCGAACTTCGGCCACATTTGAAATTCACCCGGATCTCGCACATTACGAGGTCATCACAATGGAAATATTTTCGAGCGTAGGACAAAAGTGAGAGAGAATCGCCGTCCGAAGATTCACCGAGCGCGCCGAGCGGAACCGACCGTCCCGACGTTTCGCCGCAATTGCTATCGCGAGGCAGACGCGTAAATAGCGCCATCGCCGCTTTGTATCTCGGAATCGCGGCTGTTTGATAATGAGCGGCGCGCTCGCGGGCCGCTAATGTATACGGAACATTCGCGCCGTATTCGTGTCATAACGGGACCCGCATACGCTTTCATTGTAAATAAATTAGAATCCCTCTGCGTCGAGAGCGCCGACGAGCGAAGGAAGCGAACGCGCGCGCGCGGGGCCGTACTTCGCGAAACGTTCGCTCGAACCGCGGAATAAATTTCCTCCTCCCCGAGCGCCTCTGTCTCTGCGTCTTCGTCGATGCACCGCGAGATGTTCGCGTAAACGCTCGGCCCGGCGTGCTCGCGTGCCATTTTTGTCCCTCGGCGCGTCCGCGCGGCGAACCGAATCCGAGAACGGCGCACGCTCGCGAATATTTATTCCTTACGCGCGCGGTTTTTATGGAGCGAAGGCAGAGAGTAGCAATTCCGCCCGGGGATCCGCATTACTCCGCATTACTCCGCTGCAACCGAGCTCGACCTTTTACGAGAGTTTTACTGTCCGCTGCTCATGTTTCCCGACTCTGTAACGCCCAATTTTTGCGGCGCGTCCCGGAATACCAGCCTCGATGAAGTGGCTCGCTGCGCGCGCACGCCGCGAAAATCACCAGCGGATCGTCGAATTTGCAACATGTGGACAAGTCCTCGACAAAATTTACATTTTTCTCGCGACGTTCCAGCAGACGTTTTATCTTCGTTTTACTTTTATATCCCCCTTTTACCTTCCCCCAAATACATTGCTTTTTACCCAGCATTTATTTTTCCATCATTGGCTTGCGTTATTTTGTAACTACAAACTCAATCGTTTGGCGTCCGCCTTTAGATCGTTTCAGATTACATTTCGTATTATTTTCTTAAATATTTTTTTCACCCTTTTCTTTGTTCTTTTTCTCTATTAAATGTTTCCATTACTTTTGGTAGAACGTTAAATCGTGCAGAGAAGTGCTCTACCAGTTTGCGAACAACCACGCAAGATTTCGAACTGTTAATTGTTGAAGTTAATTAGCCATGTATAGAGGCTTTTTTAATTAACAACTCAAAAATTCGTGTATTATTTGCAAAATGGTAAAGGACCTTTTGCTCAGAATGATCTAATCTACAAGTATATAACAGCTGTTGTGTCTAGCGACAGACACCAACATATTGAACCTTGAACTTGCTAGGTACAGTTTAACCCGTTCTACTTTCACACGAGCGATTAGCCGAAAAGTTTCGGACATCCTATATAGGACGATCTAGAAATCCGAAAGAAACCTGAAGACTTTCAATTCGATTTCCTGCACAGTCCCCCCCCCCCGCTCTTAATCTCCCGTTTTTAATTTCACCGTTTACATTTGTACTCTTTTTCTCCGTTTCGCTTCTGTTTGTTGAAGAGAATATCTCGCGTTCGCGTATAATCGGCGGGCGATAAAGAATCGCGGCGGAAAGCCGAGCCATAAGTGAGACATACATCGGACGAACGCGCCGTCTGTCAGCTTCCGGGCGAGCGTGTCAGAGGTTAAACGCGGACGTACATCACGGTCTTCTGCGCGGACGCGCGCTCGCGGTGCGTTACTCGGAAGCCATTCTGGTTTATGGGGAGACCGCAAAGCTAATATCGTGCGAGAACATCCCATATCTTCTGCGGGGCCGCTGCCGTCGCCGTCGCGCGGCTTGCGTGTCCGACGACGGCGGCGGCTCCTCCCCGCGAATGAATTCCCGTCGGAATCCGCGCGCGCGAATTCCACGCCGCGCGGCACTACCTCCGCGGAGAAAAGGAGAGCCTAGAATTCCCGGCGCGCTAAATAAGGTCGCGTTCGCTTCTCTACGCTCCTCCGATCGGGGCGAGGCACCCCGCGGAGCAGAAGCGCGCGGATCGGGAGGACGATCGGCGATCGCCCGCAGATTTTCCTGGGGGAAAAATCAATCTCTCTCTCTCTTTCTTTCTCTCTCTCTCTCTCTCTCTCTCTCTCTTATTTTTTCTCGAGGATACACGCGTCGACGAGGAAGAAAATAAGGACACCATCTGTGCATACGCGGCGATGCCCTGCGACTTGAACGTATCGGACGTTAAACTAATTTTATCGATTTCAGTTTTAATTTGAATTCAACACGATTAACATGTTTATTGCACCGCACGGATCTTCATTAATTACACGAAGATTGATGAGCAAATTACTAAAAATGTGCCATTTGAATTCGTTGTGTACGTGTCTTCCACTTTATTGATTCTCGGTTGCCTATATAATTAATTCTTTTTAGACGTAATTAATTATACTCTTCATATGTAAATTAGTGAGGTAAGACAGTATCATAGAGACGAGCACCGATGATCACCATGACATTCAACGTGATTCACGGAGTAACGTTCGATGATGTTCGCTACGACTCGCGAAGAGATCGAAAACAGCTCGGTAAACATCGGAGAGGTAAAACCGAAGGCGAGAGATTGAAGATGGAACGCTCGAGCGTGCTGTTTGCTTCCCTCCTTCTTACCGGCGCGTAATGAAAAGTGTACACGAAAAGTCGCGCGCGCGCGCGCGACTGCGTGACACAGAAATCCGTAATTAAGGCCGTGCGATAAAATTCGACGTCACGACGGACTTGCGGGAACTAAAGGAGAACGTGACAAATGCGCGACGAGGTGAGAGAAAACCGGAGAGCGAAAGAGGGAGAGAGCCAAGCGGCCAGGAAGAAGCGAAGTACACAAGCGCCGAGTTCTCTCGCCTCTCTGCCAGTGAAATACGAATTACGAAGTTGTCGGGCTGCACAGTTATATCTGCACGCTTCGACGTGCGGAGCGAGCGAAGGTGAGAAAAGAAAGAGGAAGAAAGCTCGAGCGGTGAAATAGAGCGCGTAAGAAAACGCGCGCGCGCGTGTGTGTATATATATATATGTGTAAAACAAAATAAAATAAATACAAAATAAAATAAACATAAACATAAAATAAACATAAGACACAAAGTGTAGTAAAACATAATATAAAATAGACGATATAAAAAAAAAGATAAATATAAAATAAAAATGTGAAAAATCACACTGGCGAGATAGATTCGAGATGGTTGTTTCGCGACCATATGCTCGATCCACTCTGTTACAAGCCGCCTCGTATCTGTTACAATAACATTTCGCAACCACCTCTTCATACACGTTATCGAAAACTAATTAGCCATCGCGTCGTGGCAGCGAGGTAGAGTATACGAATTATTTGCGCATTTTTTCGCCCTCCAACGACTTGAACGTCGCGTAACGACTTCTCAAGCGGGCGCGCGCTGATACGCTCTACATCGCCGCTTTGTGGAAATAGCGAGACAACGAGAAGCGAAAAAACGAGAGAAAGAAGGAACACTGGAACGAGGCTACAGAGCGATGGGAAGAACAGTTCCGTCCGACAAGTAATTTCAGTGATAAAGATAGAAAGAAAGGGAGACCGCGGAGAGAGGAGAGAAAAGTCGCTCCGTGGATAAAAGGAAAAAAGAGAAGGAGAAGAGAGAGAGAGAGAGAGAGAGAGAGACGAACATGGCTTATCGCAGCGCAAAAGGAGAGGGATCCGTGCGGCCACGCTGACACGTAACCTCATTTAAATGCGGTTACACGCCGCGAAATAACAGTCCTTTAAGCTCATGGCGGGCCGATTAATTGTCCGGGTCCCGGCGACTCGTCGGCCCGCTGCACGCGAATGCAAATCCAGCGGCCGGCCGGCCGCCTGGCCGCAGGTGGAAATTACGATTGCGTTACACTTGCGCCGAGGCGGAAACCAGACCGGCGACTTTTAAACAAATTGTCCCGCGGCCGCGTAAAATCTGACTCTCGCGCGCGCCGCCGTCACGTTGCGCGTCCCTCTTCTCCCGCGTCCTCCGGCGTCGCCGCGGATTCCTCGCGATCTTTCCGATCTACGATCGCGCCTAATACGTCCGCGAATGATCTTCTCTCGGAGAGATTCGCCGGTCAAGGTACACGAGACTCCATTAATGCAGATTCCCCATTCCCCAGGTATAGTGACATCGCAAATTTCCAGTGAAGAGAAACATTCCCGAACATTCGCGCATTGTGCTGGAACCTTGGAACATCGTCGCCGATTTACCGAATAATCCGCAGTCACGATACATGAATATTCCGGATATAACGCGCCTGATCGGAGATTTCTGACGTCGTTATAACTATACACAGAGAAACATTACTTGTACTGCGGAGAAAAAGAAAAAAAAAAAAGACGAATTCATCGAACACGGATACGCTGCAAGACTCACCGAAGAGAAAGAACGGTCGCGGCCGTAGAAGCACGCACCGCCGGTGCGTATGGACGAATGCACGATCGAAGGACGAGCGACAAAGGGAGAAGATCGCTCCCATTTTCCCCTCGACCGCGGGATTTTTTCGCAATCTTCGCGCCCGCGATTTCCACGCGAGGTGAATCGAGGTAATCGCGTGACCGCAGTGCAAGGTGAACGTGGTAATCGCAACAGCGGCCAATGATAAAATTAATAATCATCGTTTCTCCGTGTGGATTTTACGAGCGCCATTAAGCTAATTAATAGTCATCCCGCTTTAACGAGACTTTACGACGGCCGACAGATACGACAAAACGCCGCGGTGTCGCGCGCTCGCTCCCGCTATCGTAATTACCCCCATTTGAGCAAACATTTCGTAGTCCGCGATACCGTAGTCGTTAACCCGCAATCATTAATCGGCCGTACGACCGATTCCACGTCCCTCGCTAATTTATCGGTCCGTTAATGCACGCCTCGCCGGAGGTCCCAGGTGTTTGCGGATTAAAGGGGCCCGTTCGTGCTTAGCCGGCCGGCGCCGTTGCCGAGCGGGCTTCCTTCGGTACGCGTAATTGGGATTAATTACCTGGAAAGCGTGAATTAAATTAACGGTCCGCGCGCGGCCCAATAGAATCGCGTTGCGTAACGAGTTCGCGCGCGCGCGCGAGCCTGAAAGCGAGGAGTTTCTCCTGAATCTTCGAGAGGCCCGGCGCGGTTCCTCGCGAGGGATCGAAGGTCGCGGCGAATCCCGCGTTCGCTCGCTCGCTCGCGCGTTGTTTGCGAGAGCGCGATGAACGGCGACAGTAAATGTTAATGCCTGTTTTGTTCGACTAGCCGCGCGATTTCCCGCCGCGATAAAATGTACGTCCGCTCCGCGACGGTGGTCCCGCGAAATCCCACTGGGATTTTCTCGCGTTTCGAGTTCGCGCGCACTTGTAATCGCCATGTAGTTGTCATTAAACGTATTCGGGCGTGTCGCGCATGCACACACACACGCGATTTTCTGCGCGTCTCTTTGCGCGTAAAGGTCGATTCTCAATAACCGTCCGACGGCGGCAGACAGGAATCCGTCGGTCTTCCATCGAAACATTCTCGTGTTCGCAATATCTGCCATTGCCAGTATGAAACATTCGTTTCGGAATCTACAGTTCTGATCACGCGGATTCTGATTAGAAATGAGAAACGTTTCGAACACACGATTCTAAGTGGGAAGTATAAACGGATACTATTTCGTCACCCCTGAAGTTACCCACAACGAATGTTTCTGATTTCTATTTTGCGCTACGATTGAACGAAATGTACGAAACACTTTGAGTATTTACACTTTACAAGTACACACGCGCTATTAAGCATAGTAATATTAAAATACGTAAAGCATGAAATATATAAAACGAGATATATTAAATATAGTAACGTTGAAATAGACGTCCCCCAATTGGTGTCACAGTGGGATAATCTGCCTTACGATAACTCTGGCTGTACTAATCGGAATTTACGCTGTACACGCGAGAAAATCGGAGAAAATTTCTTCTTCTATTCGGATGACACCCTGATGCAAAACCATTGAAGAATGTTCAGACGCAGGGTCGACGGCTGTCCGTCGGCCTCCGTCTAAACGGATAGTGAGAATCAACCTTAACGCACAGCACCCTCGCTCAGCATCAACGGCAGTGATACGGTAGACGCGAGTAGATAATGCGCTATTGCGTCATATCGTTATTTCCCCGCTGAGTATCGGGATGGAGACACGAGGAACTAGCTCTCCGACGAGGATACGGGATCTCGATTTTTGCCGCGTTACGTCACGTCACGTCACGTCTCGTTATCGCGCTCAGATCGGCCACGGAGAAGACGAAGAAGACGAAGAAGCGCGCGCGTCTCACACGCTACTTTTCGCAAACAGCCGCCGGCTGACATTTCCTAATCCCGCTGCGGGGCGGGAGGGGGAGAAGGAATCCCGCGAGAAGCGCAAGATCGCAGCGGAATCGAGGGACTCGCGGACGCCGCCGCCGTCGTCGTCGCGCGCCTTTCACTCGCTTGTGCGCGAGCGAGCGAGCGCGCGCGGTGGCGGCGGCGGCCACACATCTTCCAACGGGCTTTTACAAAAGGTTACATTTACATGTGGCGACGAGCTCGTCGTCGGCATGTCATTGTCTTCGAGGTTACTGCCATCCCGGCACGTGCGAGAGAGCAACGGGAGAGAATGTCGGCCGAGGAGGGGGAGGGGTGCCCCATTGATTCGGAACGAGCGCGCGTACAGACCGCTCATTATCTCACCGCGGGCAAAAATAATAAACAAAAGAATATTATCTCGCGTGGAAGCGCGGAGAGCTTCCCCCCCCCCCTCCTCTCTCTCTCTCTCCCTCTCTCGTTCCCTTTGTATTTTCTATATTCAAAGTGCGTTCCGTGTATGCAAAGTAATATTCTCTCAGCGACGCGACGGCGTAGGTTCTTGAACAATTCGTATGAGAGCGATTTTCTTCTCATTTATCGATAAAAATCGACGCTTACCGCGCCACCGTCGGGATCTCTATCCATCTCTCAACGCGAGGATTACCCCTGAGGCCGAAGGACTTCTTTTTCATTACGGAAAACCCTTATATATCCCGCGACTTACAACGCAATCGAGAGAGAGAGAGAGAGAGCGAGAGACCGACTTGTAACATGACGCTTAGGGCGGTATTCATAATTAGATCTTACATTTAAGATCGCCTTAAATTCATCTCCAGATACGTCGTAGCCGATGAAACGATCCATACCGTCTGGGAATGAACTCGAGGCGATCTTAAATATAAGATCTGACTATGAATACCGTCCTTAAGTCCTTCAATTCCCCCGAGTGCGATCTTCTCCTTATTTATCGTTAAAAATCAACGTTTATCGCGACTCCGTCGGATCTCCGCCGATCCCTCAGCGCGAGAATTATCCCCGTGACCGAGAGACCTCCCTCCCCCTCCCTCGGTCGTTGCGAGAAACCTCTAAATATTCCGCGACTCATGCGCGATCGGGAAAGAGCGAGCAAGAGAGACCGACTTGTAATGACGCTTTTTACAGCCGTGTAATAACGTTCTCAAGCGCCGCCGCCGATAACCGCGAGTTAGCCGAGGAAATATTTCACATAACTCCGCGCATCTCTCTCTCCCTCTCTCTCTCTCTTTCTCCCTCCCTCCGGAGAGAGACGGAGAGTTAAAACGCGACTGCCAAGGCCGGGCGCGTACTCGCGAGCGCATTCGCGCCGCGCGGTTTATCTTCATCTGCGCTCGAACTTTCACGATTTTATTAGCGGGTAAACACCGCACGCCCGACGATAAATTACTCCCCCGTCCCGCACGAGGTATCCCCGGAGTATGAGCAGCACGGGGGACGGCGGCGGGGAAAAAGAACGGCCGTTCCACCATCCTCGCGTCTCTTCGATCTATTCTCGCGCGTCGGAGAATTTAATCCTACGCTCATACCCGCATTACGTGCACACACGCACGCACACGCACGCTTATTTATTCTACAATAAATTATCGCGACGATAAATAAAACCCTCATTACATCGGCACAACGGCGGCGGCGGCGCGGGCGCGCGTACGCGAACAAGTGATAGCAATCAACTGTAATTCGACATCGTGCCAGCCCTCACCCCCGCCGCGGCGCTCTGCAAACAGGCCGGATAAATAGAAACAAATCGCCGTGGCGATTTCTACGCGTGTAATTCGCGTTTATCGCGCCCGCGTCCTTGGCTGCGCGATTCACGGCTGCGCTGAGCACGCGGACGCGTACGAGGAGGGACCACGGTGAAAACGATAAATAATAACGAGAATACGCCCGTCGAGAGCGAGCCGGCCCCAGCCGCGCCGATAACAATTGAGAGGAACGATCGTGCGGAATTAATTATTGCGCTCCGCCCGCGGCGAGAAAGCGCGCGGACGCAGTCTTTCTCTCTCTCTCTCTCCCTCTCTCGCTCGCTCTCGTCTTCTCGTTCTTTCTCTCGGGCACGCGAGCGCGCTCCATTAGATAACCCTTTGTTGGACCGGCCGGAAAAGGGAATGGCATTTCCTTTTATCGTTCCTTCGGCCGTCCAATTAATTGCGCGGAGAAGCCGACAAAAGAGCGCAACCGGACTGTCGAAACCCCGCGGAACGGACTCCGCGGCACGCGGACGAGAGAAGCCGCGAAGACAGCATCGTCGCGGGAGGAACCGGGGAACTCTGGCGCGTAATTAAGCTAATTAAGAGCAAATGGCCGTGCGATAATTGGAGCCCAATGACCGCGACACTTTTGGAAATGCGTCGCAGCAGCGATAGGACACTCGTTGCCGAATACGGGGCGAATAGATTATCGAACCGGCGAGTTCGCGATGATCAAATGGGGCTGAATCACACCGGGGTAATTGAATATCAAATGATTCTTGAATCAGTTTCACTTTATACCTCAACGAAAAGCAATTACCAACATTGCGGGATAACAGCCTGCATATTATTGTAACCCGAGATTCCTCATTGATCCTGTGCAAGTTCGACGGAATTTTGCGGAATTAACGCAGAAACAGAATTTCCTCCCGGATATAATCGGGGAAATTGTCCGAGTGTGAAAATGAGAAAAAATAATGAGAAACGTTTTATAGAGGCGAGAACGAGACAAATCTTGTCTTCTCTGTTTTAGCTGCAGGGACTTCGTCCAGTAAGGCGAAATCCAAATATTTGAGTTTTGCATCGGAGAGTAGCTTCGTTGGATATCATCTATCGTTGAGAATCCATATTTAAGAAGATTGCAGACTAGTTTATCCGAGGCTTCGTGATAACGTTGACGGTAGAACAGGATATGTTGCCAATATCTTATGCCTAGTCCACAGTCCATAATGTTTGTGTCGAATAGATAAACACCGTTGCAGATATGGTATGAACGTATCCTTGCCATGAGACAGGTGGTATCCCTGGCCCCACCACGTCCATCACTGAGCCAGAGTTTAAGAGAGAGAGAAAGACTTGAAAGTGTTTCCTGTATCTTTACATAAAATCTCGAGAGGGCAGATAAGGATAATTGTATAATCGATCGGCCGATCAATGGACGACGGAAACGTGGCCGCGTGACCGCTGACTTTTGAGCGTTTTCGCGGAAAGGGAATGCGACGGTGAAGGGGTCGCGATCTCTTATCAAGCGCGTAATGTGATGGAAGCCGCGCTGCTTTCTCCCCGCGAAGAAGCCGCGCTCGGGCCGGCGCGGAAACAGGGAAGAGACACCGGCGGCGTTACTCTCGTGTGCGCGTATCTCCGTAAAAACTTATTAAACGATAAACGAGAAATTACGACTGAGGGGGACGACCGAGTGCCGCGCTCTGCCGCATTGCCGCCGGAGCAATGGAAAGCGGACACAATCGAAGGACGAGCAATTTTCATAGCCGCGCTCGCGCTGCTCTCCGTTGCGATCGCGGATGGAAATTTCGATATCTCCGCCGGGCGAGGGAAGCGAAATGAAGTGAACGACGAAGCTCCGTGTTTCTAACCGCACATTTAGCGGTAAACGCGGCGGCCCGAACTAACGTTACGTATGCAACCTTCCCCGAGATAGAGTTTAGAATCCGACGGCTTCGTTCGACGCTAAATGTGCGGTCAGAATACACAGCCCATTGTGCGCGGCAGAGTATGCGTGTCGTGCACGTGTGTGTGAGCGCGACAGAATAAGAGAGAGAGAGAGAGAGAATCTTCATTCATAATTCATAAATTTACAATGCTTCATCCGCGCGTGAACCTCGCGAATGATTTATCTCATTCGTACGGAGAATTTTTCCAGGAGACGCCGAGCGTCGCTTATTAAAGCGTACGTACGCGTGCACGCGCGCAGTAGCAGCGTACACACGCACATGTTCTTCTCCTCGTGCACATCCCAGTATCTCACGCGACATCCCTTAATTAGACTCTCGCGGTGATCCCAAAGGCGGCCCGCCGTCGCGTGGGATAATTAAGCGGAACGCACGAGAAGAGAGACCCACAATGATTCCGCGTCGCGGGACACGGACGGAAGTGTCCTGCCACGTGAGGAACGCCCTGGAAAGTGTGGGAGGAGCGGCACGAGGAAGTGTTTCTCTTTCGCGGGTGAGTTCGCGCTGAGCGCCATGGCCAGGGTCGTCGTCGGTGGCAGCGGCGGCGGGGATGAGGAAAGGACGAAAAGAAAGGGAAAAGAGAGAAAGATGGTAAGAGAGTAACAGCAACACAGAGAGAGAGAGAGAGAGAGAAAGAAAGAATAAGGGAGAAAGAGAGAGAGAGAGAAAGAGAGGGGGAGGGGGAAGGGAAAGGAAAGGGCAAGGCAGGCCGGACAGTGGCCAAGAAGCGAGCAACGCGGCCGAGCATGCAGGCGGTTCGTCTCGGTTCGTCGACCTCGGCAGGAATGCAAGGCATAACCTACCGTAACACCACCACCAGCGCCGGGTACCAGCAAGCAGCACCAACACCGACATCACCACGTATCACCACCGACGACGAAGAAGACTAAGAAGACGACGAAGTCGAAGTCGAAGACGATGAAGACGACGAAGATGACGACGACGACATCACCAGAGACAACGGCACCAGGCGGATACGTGCGGATCCGCGCGCCGCGAGTGTCGGCGACGTGTAACCACCTGCGAGCGTCGTGTCGTATCGCAATCCGGCAACCCTCCACTAGGAAAACCACTTCCCCGACCAGCTTCTCTTCTCGTTTCTTCTCTCTCTCTCTCTCTCTCTCTCTCATTCTCCCCTCGGCTCGCCTCTTTCTCTTTACTCGTCTTTCTCGCGCCGCTGAGTCAGCCGCCCGCGCACGTCGCACCGCGACGTCGTGGATCAGGTGTCGTAGATCCGAGGTGAGATAAAAGTAACGACCCGACCCTGGCGCGACCCCGGCGGCGTCCCCGCGGGATCGATCGGCCGAGGAAGCCGTGAAGAGCGTGCGATCGCGACGAGATCTCGTAAAAACGCCGAACAATCGTCGTCTGGATCGTCGCGATCATCGGATGATCAGGAGGACGTATTAATGAGTCGATTCTCAACGAGGCGACTACAAGGACTTTCCGCGTTTGAAAGTGATCGCAACTCCCTCAAAAGCCGCGAGACATTCTTATCGTGTGATTAACACGTTCGCCGCTGCACTTAAATTGAATGTCCTTTACTGCGGCCCACGCTGTATTTCTAGTAGCTACGCATAATACGGTGTATGTGCACTCTTTCTTATGTATACATAATATTAAATTACGTATACCGAGGGTAAAAAGTGTTTTTTTTTTCATATTTACATTATAAAAGCAGATAGAATAATTTATCTATACAGTAAAATATTGTCAAAAAAAACGGTCCATTGAAATTCTTGTGTTGCTTTAATACGATGAATATGTTAAAAAGCAATATATTAACAAAGTGAATGTATTAATATAAAATATTTTTGTATACTTTTTAACATTCCTGTATTAAAGTGACACATAAATCTCAGTGGGACATTATTTCTGTAGAATCTCTTACTATATAATGTGTCACACATGTGTGATGTTGCGGCCGTGCGAACAAAACTGTCCGAGTCGCATTGATTTAAAATCCTTACCAGCAGTTCCGGGGGAGGGCAATTACGATTTGGATTCTGAATTGTATCCTTTCGCCGAGATTGCTCATTACGCGGCCGTTGCCCGGCCTGGACATGTTTATTAATGACCGGAGCTTTTAATTGTCCGCGTACGGACTCGACGCGCATTACACGCGTTACAAATACGGCGCCCTCGAGTTCGCTCGGCTGCCGACCGCTCCCTCTCAACGTCAATTAACAGTTAATCGAGTTTAACCAGGAAATCCCGGCGATCGGCTGAACGATCGCGCGGCTGATCTCGGTTTCGCGATTTAAACGGCGAATCCGGGATCGAGCGGTGAGCTGCGCGCGTCACGTCGGCAAGAAGGAGAGTTGGCGAAAAATATCGCGATAAGATGCCCGCGATACGATGACTCGCGACCGGAGAAGCGACGATCGCTGATACAGGATGGCTCTTCGCGGAAGAAGCGGTACGCGCTCGGCGATTGCGCCGAAGTTCCGCTATTCGCCGCCTAATTCGAGAATTACGACTACCGTAGGAATTCGCGGGATTGCATTTGACCCAGAGAAGCGCGGAGGAAGACGGAAAGTCGAGACGGGCGCGAGAGGAGAGCGAATACGGTATTTGAGGCTCGGGCGATTCGGCCGCGTTTTAACGACCACGTTCGTAAGTAATAACACAATGCGGTTAGAGACGAAGACGGAGGAAAATATAGGCCGAGAGGGAAGGGGGAGAGAGAGGGGGGGGGGAGGAGGAAGAAAAGCGGGATATAAATTCCGACGGCTATTTTCCGCAAAATCTCCAGACGGCCGCGCGGCGCGCCTGTTAATCGGTCATTAATCGCCGAGATCCTGTGGCGCCTGGCACGTATTTATCCTAACGGGAGAATCGCTAATAGTAGCCGCGATGAACACTCGTGGACCTCTGTCGACAGGTACAGTTACAGAGATAAGACCACCTCGAAGGATTACGGTCACGTCCTTACGGCACACGTGAGTCACGCGGTCCGCCGCTTTTCGCGAGCCCTTTATCACAGCACGTACACGACTCACTCTTACTGCCAAGAGTAAAAACGCCTTAAGTACGACTTAAGGTAGGTCCGATGGGCGAATTCCACCGACGTATGTGAGAAAAAATGCTGTTGAGTCAATCGAATTTTCTCCAGGTGTTGGATTGGAATAAACCTTCTTGATTCGATAATGAAGTCATTGGAAACTGATACTTTAATTATTGAAACGATATATAACATGGTGGTTTTAGTGGTATTTTTCATTGAATCAAGAAAGTTTATTCCAAATACAGGGAGAAAATATGTTTTGTGGTAAAAATTAGCGGAAAATTCTGTAAAGCCGGACTATACTAGAATTATAACTGAAATTATTACATGATGTGTTGTAATCTTGAGTGATGTATTTCATTCTACACATCACGTAAGAATTTCAGTCATAATTCCGATATGGTCCGGTATTGCGAAATTTTATAGTGATTTTTGCCGCAATATTTTCCCCACGTTGCTACTGGAAATGTCATTGATTCAACAGCATCTTTTCCGTACGTCAACGTCGCAGTGTTCGCCGACTTCCTTCGGAAGAGGAGCGGAAGGGATCGCCACTGGTGTCGCGTGCGCTCACTGATGAAACACGACGAACATTTGGCGCTCACGGTATGTTTACATCGAGGAGTTTTGGCGAGAACAGCGAACGCAATGCCGCGAACACACTGCTGCTGGGCGCACGTTGCATTCTGCAAATTCCGACGAGTCGGTCGGTCTAAGAGAGCCCGAACGGACGAACTCTCGTAGACGTATAATTTCCTTCCAATACCATCGCTGGATATCGCCAATGTCACGCTCAAGGACTGACGCAATCCAATCACGTAACGGAGGAAATGGATTACATACGTACGTATACGCGGCGCTCTCCGTTATGTAAGCGGCTAGAGTTGATCGGATATTCGACAAAAATCAAGGTTACCCCGCGCGCGAGAGAGAAAGAGAAGAAGAGGGAGAAAAAGAGAAAGAGAGAGAGAGAGAGATGGAGAAAAAAAGCGCGTACCTAGCTAGACGATCGAGCTGAACCGGAGATTCGCGCGAATAGGTAATAGTCGCGGCAGCGGTGACGGCAAACTGCTGTGAACGAGGTACAGTTATACAGATAAGACCGCCTCGAAGGATCACGATTACAACCCGCGGCACCATCGTTCAACAGGATCTCCAACGGATTCTCCGTATCTCGGCTATGTTGTCCCACCTAATTCCAGATCCTGTTTACAAACAGGCGATGATAGAGCCGCCAGACGAGACGCAACATTTTGCGGAACGCGATCACCCCGCACCGTCCTGTTCTCCGACGGTTAATCGACGAGTAACCGTCGCGGTTCGCGGGATGATCCTTGAGAAAAAAAAACCGGCTGCGTAACACTTTCGGATCCTTCGGACGGATTTGAATTTCATTTTCCGGACCTGCGACTCGGGCATCCGTTATAAAACCGTCCGGAAAGGTTTCCAGTCGGAACCGTTCAATTATTCCCTGGAAAATACCCTAGAAATCTAGGGAATTACTGAATAAACGCCTTGAATTGAATTTCTTTTCACGGTCGCGACTTATGCGCCGTCACCTCGCGAATTTCCGCGTCGAAGCGAGACGAGGAAGAAAGCTGGATGACTCGGTGACGACTCCACCTATTCTCTACACGACTATCGGTAACAAGGTTGAAGAAGATACCGAGAGAAAGAAGGAGTAGGAAAAGTGATAGTTCGCCGCGCGACTTTCCAGGTTTCGGCGGTAAAATCGAATCGACGGGAGAAACGAGCGTCCGATGAGCTTTCTATTAAATCTTATCGCTATTAATTACCGCGCGGCCGATCGCTATCGATCACCGTTCTCGCGATTACCGCCCGGTTATTTCAATCTGCAGCGTCGAGAAAGGCGGGCGGAAGCGATCGGCGATTGTTGAAACGAGCGAGAGATGATGCTCCGCGTCCACCTCGTTCCCGAGTTCGTTCGCAGGTGTGTGTGTGTGCGCGCGCGCGCGCGTATTATCCTATACGGTTATGAAAGTCCGCCGGCATTTTTCGTTTCGCGCAGGTACACGTCCGCGAAGTGCTCCGGCCGGAAGTTCGCGAGCGCGGCTTAAGCACACACACACGTACGCACGCACGCTTCGAGGTCCTCGCCGACGAAGAAGAGGAGCATTAATGGAGATTCGCTTTCACCGTTCGGCAAAGCGAGCCAGTCGTATTCCGCGCCTTCTTCTCGGCTGCCCTCCTCCTCGTCTCTCCTCCGTCATTATCGTCCTCCTCGCGAGGTCTACGCGACCGGTGAAGCCGCGACCTTTCCGAGGCGTGCACGCCGATGTCTGCTGCATCTCGCTCCATTTCGGATACACCGACGAGTATCCGCGCGTAAAAAGAGATGAATCGAATTTCCGCGTTAATCGCACGCGAGCTCACGCGAATCTCTGACGGCGCTTTTTTGCGCGCGTTGCGCAACCCGTTCGCGACTTCGCGATCTTCATCCCGGTGCTCGCTCCTCCGCTATTTATAGTCGCGCGTAAAAAGAGACGATTCGCAGGATCGTGTAAGTAACGTCTCGCTGACTAAGCCGCTCGTACATCATAATTCCATCGGTGGTGTCGCTCTCGTGTGCGCACGCGTGCGATTTTTCAGCCCGCTCGTTCAGCGACACGCGATCGTTCCCAAGGCGTAGCCCATATTTGGCCCGCGAACGAGAGCCCACGGTAGCAGTGTGTACCGAGGATGACCTCGCCTACCAATCCCGAAGATTGCCTCTTGCGGATCTCCCGATGAATAGCGGGTAATAGCTGACGGCTCGCGCAACCCCGCCGCGGCAGCAGCAACGCGTCGCTGTTGCGGCCGCGTTGCCGCCTGCTATTGCTGCCGATCTTCGCTTCTTACTCTCATTGTATCAATCGGCTGAAATTCTCCAAGGCGACTTCGAGGTGGATGCGAGACGTTACCGCGTCCTTGCGGCCGCGATATTAAAACGAGCGGAGCCGGAATTCGCGAGAGAGTTCTCCGCTCGTGCCGATCGAAACCGACATCGTTTTTCGCGAAATCGTATATCTCACCGGAGCGGAATGTAGCCGCGAGGATCGAGGGAATGACTCACTGCCTGTCATCCGAATCACCTTGGCGAGCCTTGGCGGCGGTGATTCGCTCGCGATCCTTCGCATTCCAGGTTAAGAACGCGCGCATTCGAGCTTTGATTTCGTGAGCTTCATGAAAATTTATGTATCGCCCGCCACTGAGGCCTACCCGTCGCGCCCTTTCTCTCCGGCTATTTTCGCGACCGTACGCGTTCCCCCGGTGACGTTCTCATCGAGGCGAGGTAACTAGGCGAGATTTTCCTCGGATGAACTTCTCGCGCGCTCGCAGGAGATCCGTGGAAGCGCGAGTTCGATCGGCGGAGCGAGATATTTGGGGAAAAAGATCGACCGGGGCGAACGCTTGCTCCGGAAGTGAAAGCGGGCATCATGAGTTAAACTTGTGTCAGATGACTATGGATTAAAAAGTTATCTAATACATATGTGTATTAAAGAATTAAGTTGGATTAATTGGAAAGGTTAAGTTAAAAATGTCGAACGTTGCGTTGGAGAAAATATCGAAGAAACGTCGAATAAATCAAAGGCTTAATCGGTGAAACCTGCGCAAATATGAAGAAATAAACATCAACAGGCAAATAAGAGTTGAATGCAGATATTGGAAGGATATTAATGTACAAAAACTATCGTATATCATTAGGTTTTGTTTTGTATCTACGCAGGCTGAGATCGTGCGTCCTACGGCCATTTTAATTTCGATAGAATTAAGTCATTCTGCAATTTTGATCCTTACGTCTCTAGATGTGAGTTAAATTAAAATCAAAGTTAAATTAAAAACAATGTTATTATTTTTGTACACTATAATATCGCATCAACGTTCGATTCTTATTTGCTTGTTGATGTTTTTTCTCTTTTTTCTTCGCGTATCGATTAATTGGTAAGATAAGACGATAGCGGAGGAAAGATTAGAATTCCACGAACTGATAGTCGATTAATTTCGATCTTGATTCTCTTCTGTGCCGATTTGTCCAGCTCCAACCTTCAATATCTTGTCACACCTGACTCGAGCATTGCGAGAAAATCGCAATTATTCGCTGAATCGTTAACGTGCGCTTTTCGCTTTCGATTTTCGCGGATTCGATCACGACCAGCGCGACACGCGGCGTCGCCAGCGAACAAAACGACACGCAGCGAGGACGACGCCTAACTGAAATAACGTGAGCGTGTACGTGATATTGCCGCAGATAACTACACTTTATCTCCGACCCGATCGCCGCCGGACTGGTCAACCCATCGAGTTGTCAATGATACACTCGGACGCGAATGACGTATTAGATCAGATAAATCTCGCTCGGATGTACCGCTGTCATTAATAAGAGCTACGATAGTCCGACCTCGAGGAAACCAACGCAGAAATCGACGCGCGAGATGGAAACGCACACATACACACGCTCGTGTACACGCGACACCTGAGAGAAGCAGATTAGTTATTACACCGGCAGATAAATCTCGAACGGCGCAGCGAACGCGAAAAGTGGAACAATCTGCTGAGTCCGACCTGACGTACGATAAAATACACACCTGCGTACACACGGCTCGACGACGCGTGCGTTTTGCCTCAAGATAACTCCCGAACGATTCAACGAAAGTGCTACCGCGCTCTGATACACGCCGGCGATCTATGCGGTCTGAAACGAGGCTGGGACGCCACTTGTCTCGCGAGAGCAACGACTCGTTGAACGCGTTTCAATTAAAATGATCCTTGGAAATTGCACTGACGCTTCCATCCGTCACGGTTGAAATCTAATCGACGATTGACTCAACGAAATTGACCAATCGCATTGGCCAATTAGCTAAACCGATTAATGCGATCGGCCAATTCCGTTGAGTTAATCGTCGATTAGATTTAAATTATGGTATCACGGTAAAAACGTGCATGAGAGTGTCTGCTGAGACGATAGGCATAAATTCCCTGATAATCTTGCGATTCTTTAGGTGTTCTCGTTTCAAATTCAATTTCAATTTCAAGTTTCCAAAGTTTCACTCAAACTTCCTGATCGAGAATCGATGCTTCCTCTCAGATATGGGTTTAAACGGAACTTTATTATTACGAAGATTCCTCGGTATTTTTTTATCCAAGTATAGTAGTGATGGGAAAAAATTAATTTAATTAGAAAATTAGATCGAACCAATTGAGAAAATTAAATGAAAAATGCCGAACGTTACGTTCGAGAAAATACCGAGCAGGGCATCTGTTATGGAAATATTCGGGAAAACTTCCGATCAGAATCGCTCAATTATTTTTTAGATTTCCAGTGTGTCTTCCAGGAATTAACTGAACGATTTCGATCGAAAACTTTTTCAAACAGTTCCGTAACAGATGTCCAGGAGTGGGAGAGTGTTGCCTTTTTCTATTGGAATTAGAACTATCGACCGCCGCTTCGATCGCCGCAGGGTCGACTGCACCTGGTAGCAGCCGGGGGCGGCTATGACGAAAGTGAATTTTAAAATCGGGGTCTTCGGGCTCGTGCCACGCAGGACGTTGACCTTAATTCGCGCCCGGTGACGATGACGACGACGACGACGACGCGATTGTCTGCCTACTTGCTTCTGTCACAAATGGCAAACGCGCGTCCCTTGTTTGCACGCAACCCTACGCAGATTCCCAGCAATATGCGCGATATAAAGCACGAGACGCGATGTGCACCTCGGTAAAAAAAAAAAAAACACTCGCCTCCTGCCGGAGTGTTTTCCTTATCGAGAAAAGCGCGGTCGGATAACATTCATATGTTAATTATACGTTTTATGCGAGAAAGGATTCGAACGCCCCGTTAAAAACACCCGATCGAATTTTTAAAGGAGGTCATTTCTGTTAGGCAATCGTTGGATTTTTTTCGAAAAGAAGAGAATACTAAATTTGCAAGATTCGTAGATCAATACGAGTCGTACGCGGATCTTAGCGTGCATATAATTAAATTTCTTTTTGGTAATAATAAATCTAATAATGATGCGTTTCGTAATAATAATTCGAAATTTTGGTAATAATAATGATGGATAAAACCATACAGAGAAAACTAATTTTCCTGTTATTGCGGAACCATCGTTGCTACCGCATATCATTTCGACGGCAATGAAATTTAGTTGATACAAGCATCAGCGAATTATTCGTGATTCGAGCACAAACGGTTTAATTCCTGGATAAATAATATTCCGCTGAGTGAATTTATGGGACACGTTAATTTGCTGTTAGAACAAAGTGTGTAATAGCGTTTTCCCACATTTACTAATTTGTTCTTATAGCAAAATAATTGGTAGATGCGGAGTAAAATAATCCAGCGAACGGCAATTTGTATTCTTAACAAACCTTACTGTGTCGTTAAAAAAAAGAAAAAAAAAATGCATTGAAAAATACCGTTGTCGCATTATACGAGTCTCGAGTGTTAAAGCGGTTCTCTCGCTCGCGCCGATAAACCCGCACATCGTTACAGGCTTCTCCCCGACTGATTGGGTGAAATCACGGTAACAAACGGATCGACCTGTTACATAAGGGAAACCAGGAAATCAGCCGTTAGGAATCGACGCGCTAATTCCCCTCGCAGATGGCGGCCGTCGCGAAAATGATCGCGGTCCCGCTGTCGGATCACGCTCGTGCGTCACCATATGGTTTCATCGTCGTTCGTAATCGGGGACCTGGCTGCCGACTGAAATCAAGCAACCGGTTAAGCGGCTGCTTCCGCGCGCACTTCGTTCTTCGTGCTGCGCAACATCGGCAAGTACGTTCGCCTCGAGCCGCCGCCGCCGCCGTCGTCGCCGCTGTTGGCAGGTGGAAATCTAATTAGCGCACTGTTTGCTCCCGTAGATTCATCGCGGATAGGCCGGCTAGCGTCCCACGGCTAACAGGACACGCGGAACGTTCATGTACGATGCGACGAGGCCACGAGGAGCAAACAAAACTTCGCGTTTTAATCACGCTTTATTCACGCTCGAGCAGAGACGCGAAGGCATTCAAGTGCAGGAATCGTCCGGGAGAAAATGAAGGCTTTGTTTCTAAAATCGATTCTAATTCCGTTGAAAGTCAAATGAAAGAGAAAGACCCCTCGGTCCGCATTATGAGAGAACAATTTAACGCTGAACCCTGCGGCTGCCTACGCTGAGAGAAATAACGTTAATCTCACGGCTGCAGTAATTATAGTCATTTTTAGACCGCATCTTGTTCTAAAAAATAGCAATAATTATGCGCAGAGCACACTTGCGCAGGCAACAATGATAATAATAATACCAACACGTATATGAGATTATTTGATCAACAACACTATAGCAACGCTTGCCGAAAAACGGCTTTCCCGACTATAATTATTTCACCGTGCAATTGTAGGTAGGTGCGAAAAACATTGATCTCTCAGTGCGCCTCTCGGCGATATTCTCCGGTAAAGATCGGTTTCACCTCGCGAAACGAGCTCGGATTCGCAGGCGTGCGCATCGTTAATCTTGCGAACGGCGTTACCCGAAAATCCGCGACGGCTTTCGGCGATTATGTTATTAGAAAGTCGCCGGCACGAAACGTACGCGAACCACACCTCGCCAATTACGGCGCAATAATGGCTCTTAACGTCTTAAATCATGATTCACGCGTCGTCGTACAGCCGAGCTGTGGGCACGCACACACTCTCGCCGGCGTACCGCTCATCGTTTCGTTTTCGTTTCCGTCTCTCCCCGGCAATTATTCGTCGCGCGAATGGGCTCACGTGTGTCACGTAATCCGCGTGTACGCGGCTCCCCGGGAAGACTCGGGAGCGAGAGACGCGCGTCAGGTCGAGGAACTCGTCCGACTCGACGATCCTCTCCTCGGCGCGCACACGGCGTAAAGACTCTCTCATGGGAAAGGCTTTCCAACGGTTTATCCTTACGGTTCGCGTACGGTTGAGTTCGTAAATCCACGGACGAGCCAGGAGAGGCCGATGCATCGCGCGTCGATGCATCGGCCGAGAGGACGATGGCTCTCTCGCGGTATTATCGCGGCTGCGACCGGCGCTCGCTCGCGAGATCGCCCGGTGCTGATAACGCCCCGAGAGAGAAGGACAATTACGCCTATCAAGCCGGGGCCCCTCTTAGATACCGCATCGCATTTCCCCCGTCGTCGATTCCGTTTTATTGTCTTTCCACGGCCACGGCCGTGTGTGCACTCACCGCCGGCGGAGTAAGTATCGTCGGGCCGCTCGTTACCGACGATTAAACCCGCCGACGGACAATTCTTTCCACGCGCTGGGAATCGCTTTCGCACGCTCCCGCTCCCCCCGACTTTTCCTCTTTCCATTATCCTTTCTTCCCGTCTTCCTCGCGCCGCGCCGTCTCCGCAGCACGAAGCTAACAGTCCCACACGCTCGTCCCATTTCGTCGCCCTTAATCGCCCGTCGCGAGAGCCCCCCCCCCCCCCTCGCATCTTGATTCTTTTCCGCGCCGATCTTATTTCGCGAGGGAAGAGTAAGAATCAGGTTTCTCTCATTGCAACACAGGTACATTTGTACTTTACTTAATTGAATTGTTTTCCCGCGAGCGTATACGTGCGCGCGCGTGAGTGTATAGAAAATAGCAAGAAACCCTCGCGATAAATAATCGTTCGTTTTGAATTCAGTGAAATTCGTTCACGCTCATTTCGCAGCCAAGAGTGATCCGACTCTCCGTCTGGAAATTTGAAGGAGAGTTTGTGGCGCGCGAGTCTGACGATAAATCGCGAGAAGTCGTGTTTAATTTATGCCACATCTTCAGTTTCCGCGAAACTTACCAAGGAGAGAGGAGATTGCGAACGCATGCGACAAGATGAAAACAACAGTTGACGCAGCGGCGAATATTTGTCCGCGCTCGATGAGGACGACTAGGAAGCGCGAATCCAGCGAGACGCAGCTTTAGTTGTTCTCCGAGACGAATGCGCTACAGCGGCTTTCATTTTCGCGGTACAGTTAGATCGGAGCGCACAAAGTCACATCGGGGGTGAGCGTTACGTCGAGTGTGTACGTGCCGCCGTGTACACGGCCTATAATAACGTATCGTGTACCATTCACCGCGGAGACGAACCCACTGTTCTGTTACGAAGATTTTCTCCTCTTCCGGGTCTTACCGCCGCCTGTTCTCCCGGCTCGAATCGCCGATCGCACCGAAGGGAGACGGTGAGAAGCCACCGTGTGCGGCGACTCAACGACCCCACTTCCTCGATTCTCCTCCGGTGAAATCAGACTCCTCGGTGTAGGTATCGATTTCTTTTCCACGTAAATCAACATTATGAAATGCAATCGCCCGGCAGAAGAATCCACCGTGCGGAAGTTTCAGGATAAGAGCGCGCCGACACTCGCACGGGAAACAACAACTCCCGCCGAGCGTCCCGAAAATATCACATCAGCCGCACTTCCCACTCGCGCTCGAATAGAGGCACTCATTGTTTGCAGAACGTTCCGTCGCATTTATTATTGTGTGATGTTTCCTCGCGAATCAACGTTACGAAATATTCGCCTACCGTAATCAAAGGTGAGGTTTTTCTAAACCCAATTGTTGCACCCTTGGGACGGAAACCCGAAGAAATCCGCGGGGAAACCGGGAGAAGCGATTTCCTTTCGAAACTTTAAGACCATAATTATCACGTGACTTTCCCGTGAATCGACATTAGGAAATATTTGCCTCCACCATAAAAATTCCGCCGCGCGCGAATTTCAAGGACAGGAACTTCCTCCGATCGCCCCCGAAGTATCGAAACAGCATTTACCATTCGGATTCGAATGAAGACATCTATCGTTACGAAACGTTTTCTTATGACATTATTACGTGGCGCTCATTGTGGGCAGAAATAAAGGACTGACGGGAAGATTTCGCGTCGCCGACACCTCTGACATCGCCGTTTCTCGGCCAGGCAAATATTCCACGCGTTGTTGCAACGCACGCGAGCGCGCGGTGTACCTTTCTTGCGACACAACCGACTTGGACGACGAGAGGACGTGATGCCGCGAAAAAAAACGGCGAACGCGCTGTTCCGCGATGCCGGTTCGCCTCGTTTTCCATCGCCGATGCGTAACGCGCGCGGCGGAATACTCGAAGAGAGGAACCGGCTTGCGCAATCGCCAGCCCGCGCGCGCCTTCTCCGATTCTCTCTTCCTCTCTTCCTCTCTTCCGCGTCGCTGCTCCATTTCAAAGAGAGGTTGCGGGTCGCGAAGACAAAAGGAAGTATGAGAAGCGAGTCGGCACGCGTGAATGGAAAAATTCTCGGAGCTACCTGTCGCGTAACGCAAGTACACCCGGAACAATGGCGCTTGAATTAAACAAGTGCCACTCGACTACGCGCGTAGGATGCCTACTTATCACGGTTTCTCTTTTTCTTCCTCCATCTCCCTCTCATTCTCCTCTTTCTGCAAGCTGCTACTTTCCTATGCAACAATGCTCGTGTCAATTAACCGCTTCCGGCTCCTCGAAATGTCCTCTCGAACATTTCGTCGCCGTGTATAATAACCGTCCGGAGCGACCCGGGAGATCCATCCCCCCCCCGAAAGTCGATTTCGCACGACCCATCCCTCTTGTGACGTTATAACGTGGGTCCTCTTTATCTCGGAAACGCGAATATATTACCTATATTATTAAAATGAACTTTCAATCGCACGAAATTATTGCGAAGGATTAATTTTTCAATCAATTGAAATTCATTCATCCGCGAAAAGCGAAGGCGAATTTTTCCGTCACGCTGCGACGTGATTTCGTATTCTCCTCTTTACGAGCCGAGATTACCGAGAGTGAGGCTGTTCGACACGTTGTCCTCGCAACGACGAGAATACTTCGTCCCGAGGCGTTAGCACGCGCGCGAACACATCGCGATATCTCCGGCGCGATTTCGATTAACACGTTCGGCACGTTTAAAGCGATACCGGCATAAACGGTGAAAGGTCGAGAGGAGCTGAAATCCGAGGAAGGGACAGAGGCAGCACAGCCCGAGCTCTATTCATAGAACAATAGACAGTTCCGAGGTGCTAGACGATGAAGTCACGACATACCCGCGTACATAGCGGACACTTTGGTTACGCCGAAAAACGTCGCTTTTAACGAGTCCCGCGAGTTTTACATAGGCGAGGTCCCGCATCGACGACGACACGGCGACGACGGATACGACGACGACGACCTCGCGATTGACACAACCTTGACGAAAGACTACTCGATCAAACACGATGTTTCTCGAGGGGCCTTTCTCGTGACAGCGCGACGTCCATATTAAGACTCGTGGACCGGTAATACATGGAATTGGGTCCGTTGAAAAAAAAAAAAACCGCACGCCAAAGTAGACACGTTGTTGCGAGATTCACGTCGGATTTACCGTCGTCCGAAAAGTATCGTTCTCAATACGCGAGATAAACCGGTGACCGATCCTTTCCAATTAATCTACCGGGACTTGGAGTCTCGTTTACACGTTTACGGATTCTTTTTTAAAAATTAACACACACACGAGATATACACTCCGTCGGAGTTTCCCGTACAGTTTTACAAGACTGAGAAAAACCGAATTTCTTCACGCGTACGCGTTTCTACGCTACGAGAGAGAAGACGATTAGTTTTGCAAGAAATTGTCGTCACCTCCCGCAATGGCTAAAATTGTGTGTCTATCGCAAAAATAGAAGAAAGTTATTATTACCAACGCAGTATTAATCATTGTTGGGAAAATGATTTCCCTGCCTACGATTACTTCATATTGCGTAATTACAGTCACCGGACACTTCTCTGTCACGCGGGACTCTTACCCGCCGAATATGCAAAACGCAATCGCAACGGACGCGGACAAAGTATCCTCGCGAGAAATTACACGGTGCGCACGTGCGTGAAAAAAAGCGACGGGATTACACGGCGCGGTTTAATATCAGTAATACCCGCGGCACAACGAACGGTACATGACTCCAATCAAGACTGCTTTCTCCCGTGGCCCGGAGCCTCGGCATTAGTGACCCGACGGCGGTGGCGCGTTCTAGAGATTGATTGCCTTATCGATAATTAGCTTAGCACGACAAGCGTGCTCGGACCTTTTGTTTCGCTTTCTGATCCCCCGCGCTCGTCGCCACGCCGCGCGCGTTCTTACTTTCGAAACGCGTAAAGGAGCGCGCTCGCTCGCAGAGAGTAATCCACGGCCACGAGGCGCGGAGCCAGTGCGAGTCTCTTCGGGCGCAGTACGCCTTTTTGTCACGATATGATTTATGCAGGTGCATAATGAACGGCTGAGAGCACCGCGAGAACGCTAAATCGCATGGCGATTTATTGATTCGCCCGGTGTGACCTTTGCTTATCGATTACCCGCTACGTTCCGGATCTATCGCTCGCCGACTTCCCCGGTTTCTGCGGCCCGAGTTCGCGCGCCGATGTGGGGCACGCGTGCGCTTCTCTCTCTCTCTCTCTCTCTCTCTCTCTCTCTCTCTCCCTCGCGTTATCTCGCGTTTACCGGCCGTCCGATCGCGAGTACTCAGCGTATTCTCGACGCGAAGGAAGAGAAGAGACGAAGTCAACACACGCGAGCTGTGTGACGCCGACTGAAAATTAGACATTTAAATGTAAATGCGCGGCGATGGAAACGCGAGTTCCTCTCGTACGTCCGTCCGTCCGTCTCCCAATAATGGAAAGCGAGGCGAACGCGGGTTCGTCGCGCGTGACCTTCGTCAGCCGGCAACCGGGAGTATAAATCCGCACTCCGCGAAAGTGGCCGCGCGTGTGTTCGATGGGGTGAGTTCGGACATTTCTCCGAATTTTTCTGCCCGATCTTTTCGCGGACAACTACTTCCGGACTGTGATGGGGGGGAACTTTTCTCTGTGTTTTCGTACTGGGAACGATCCTGCGAAACTGTAGTCCCTTTTCTGTACCAACGGAAATACGCTATTGTGGTGAAGTCGCGCCTTTTTTGTAATTTTTTCGGATCTTGGATGAGCAATTGTATTGGGATTTTCGGATAATTGATTGTTGTGAATGACCGTAAAAATGATAAGGATAACCCGTGTTTTGAGACGAGGAAAGATCCCGTAAACCGTATTTTTTTTTCTGTGATGAACGAAACACGCGCTGCATCGTAGCGAACTCGCATCGCGAATCTTCAGAATTCTCGACGTTCTCGGGTAACTGATTACTGCTATTGATTGCGCAAAGATGATGGAGACAATTTTCCTCTATACTTCTACGCCAGGAAGAATCTTACAAACCGTATATTTTTTTCGTTTCACCGCCTGCCGAGCATTGTACGATTCCCGGTATGGTTTCGCGAGGGTCAGCAATTGCGCCAACGGAACCTCGCATTGCCCAACTTCGGCAACAATGTTGCAAGCGGCCCTTCTAAGCAACATCTCGAGGCTGCGGTCGAAACGCGCAGAAAACCATCGCCGATCGTAAAATCCGCGGCGAGGTGCTCCTCGACGTGGAGAAACAGGGACAATGAGCGAGCGAGTCGCAAATTTCCGTAAACCTCGCGCGCGATTCGCGCGAAGGCTCGAGTATTTTTCCCTGGGCAGCGTTTAAAAATATTTCAGCCCCCAGCGGAGGATATTTCATCGGATTCGGGAGGGCCGACGCGAGTTTGCACTCTGCGACTGCGTCCGCCTCGGTTTTTCGCGATCTTTTTCATCTCTTTTTCTCCCGAAGACGGCGCGGATCTCCTAATATATTTCATCGGATTCGGAAGGGCGAAAGATGCATTTGCATTTGTCGCGCGTCGTGCGGGGAGAAGCGCGAGGAAAAAAGGAAAGAGAGAAGGGAGAAAGAGGGACGACGACACGCGCGCGCTAAGGGCTGCCCGAGGACTTCGAGAGGCAGCACAAAGGTGGGAAGGCATGGAGAAAGGAGGAAAGAAAAGGGGGGGGGGGGAAGGAAGAAAGAAGCATCGACGTGCGCGCGCGCGAGGCATAACTCACGAATAATGCGGCGTTTTACATGGACGTACGCGAGCCGGTCCTAAGCAAATGCATTTTGCTGCAGCGCGGCGGGCTTAAGCCGTGTAACTCGCGCGCGTGCGAGCTGGCCGACCGACGACGCTCCACGAGAAGGCGACGACGACGACTGCATCGTTGCGAAGAGGAACATGCTCATTAAGGAGATGCTATATTTCGAAAACTTTACCGACGGAATGATTGATTTCTTTCCGCAAAGTTTGCGTCTTATTTAGTTGCGCAGAATTATATAAATGCTTTTGCATAATGAAATATAAAACGAACGAACGATAATGAATTGGAGCACTGCTCAATATGTGGACGAAAATGGTAAGAAATTTCGAAGTAATATCTTTCATAACTGTTGTGGCGTAAACATTTACTTTGTGCAGAAATCCTACAGCTTGTAAGTACTGAATGCGTCGATGCTCCGATGAAGAAAATTTTTCAGAATACTTTTATCACTTTTCAATGAAATTTAGATACTTAAAAAGATCCGTACGAAAAGTTTGTAGGACTATTTTGTAGGAGGTGCCTCGGTCAAATTCTCCGTTGGATATGGTAAGATACAGCATCATCGCATTCACATTTATTAATTTACGTTAACCCCTTGTACGCTCGAGATAATTCGAGCGGCGTTGTATTTTATGCTGCTATAATTTTTCACACTCGAATATAATCGAGAATTGAAAATAACAATGTGAAAGCAAAGAAAAAAATTTTTTTACATAAAAAAAAAATTGATTTTTTTGGCCGGTTTTTTTCAAAAAAAAACTGTGCGTTAAGGGGTTAATCTACATAATATTCACTTATATTTACGTAAGATCCATCTGTACGAGAAATACAAAAAAATATAGCGCGATCGTGTCAATCGCCTCTACGTTATTGACGCTTATCAAGTTCGTTATCGGCTTTAGCATTCCCTTAAAAGTCCAAGAGAGAAGTCAACAAGTGTAGTTTTCCGCAGTGGCGCGGAAAAATGCGAGTCGCCTGGCTCGTGATTATGAAGAAATCCCAAGACACTCTGACTTGAAGATTCCGTTATTTTATTTGTCCGGACGACTCATCGTGCTTTTGTTACGCTTATCCGTCATCAAGATGACAATGTAGATAACGACGCGTTCATTTGCCACGCTAAAGAGAGTCTGATTTTCTAGCGGGTGCTCCTCGGATCGCGCGCGACGGAGCGTGTCAGCCGGTGGCGGTTCCGCGATTCCTTAATCGCGAGACGCACACACATGTTAGAAATGTGGAAGATAATGGGCGAACGCGACGACGAACTACTTCGCCTTTTGCGAGCGCGGAGCGAGGCGGGGAAAAAAAAGTGAAAGGAAACGACGTCGGTGCGCGCCTACGATTATAATGTAAATCCATGCGCGCGTCTCGGGAATGCACGGCCGCGGAATCTCGCGAGCGCCCGACCCCGATTTTTCGCGGTTCTCCTCCGCGCGGTTCATTAGAATGCACGCGCGCCAATTTCGCCGCCCCGCCTGCGGCTTCTCTCTCTCTCTCTCTGTCTCAGCCGCCGGCTGGCTGGGAAAATATCTCGCGAATTCTCCGACGCGCTCTCGATTCCTCCTCTCCCTTCCGCTCCTTCTCCTCTCGTGCCTGCGGCCGGTCTCGGTTCGCGGTCCCGAATTGAGAACGCGTTAATTGGGTAATTAAAGGAGGGCACGGTGCGCGCGTGTGACGTGTTGGAATTAGGATCGATCGTCCCTAATTGAATTATCGCGGGGCTGACTGTCGTCGTCGTTAGCGACGACGACGTCGCGAGGAATGACGACCGGCGAGAGTCCGTCTCGTTTCGCCGAGGTCTTTTTTTATCGCGTTTTTATGGAGATACGTTATTTCGACGCGTGCCACATTGCGTTTTACGGCTTGTACACAGAACGCGTCACGCTGCCGTCGTAAAACAACTTAATGGCAGGTGCTTTGATGCTGATCTCAGAAGTCGCGCCTCTCCTCCGCGGGTGTTTCATCGCGCCGACTCTCGCTTCGCGTTAATCCATTAGCGGCGGCCGGTGTGCCCGTTCATGTTTCTTCTGTATTGGGCGAAATCGCTCGATTAATGTATAATTTTATTTCTACGTTCCCAACGCTTTATCTCCCCAACGGTATACCTGTGTCTTCAATAAAAATAGCTCTTTTACCAACCCGAGATCCTCTTCCCACTTAAGATACGGACGAGCTGATCCCTTGATTAAAAACGCATGTAAAATAATCAAGGCTCTTATCGGGTTAATACCGAAAGTGATTTCGATGCGAAACCGCGTCCATATACGCAACGAGCTTTGAAGTCTGACGAAACACACAGACACACACACACACACACGAGACTTATACACAGTAAATTAAGTACACTCATTTCGAAAGAAACGCCGTCTATTTATGACTTTTACCGGGTTAAACGGCTGGGCGGCTGTCTCGTTTACTGTGTGCCGCTGTGCGTCGTAAAACCTGTCGCGCGCAACAGAAAAAAAAAAAGACGACCTCTGACGTCGAGATTTCCGGCACGAGGCTGTCCGTCATCGCGTGAGGGATTCGACCACTCTCACTTCTTCCTCCGTGAGAAAGGCGGCGGAAAAGTCGATTCGAGGACGATTCTCGTGAATTTCGTGACACGGCGCCGCCCGAGCGACGCCGGGCGTTCCCCACGATCGCGCGATAAGACAGCAAGCGTCATGTGGTGTTTTGTTCTCAACGACGACCGAAAAGGAGACGGTCTCCGTCTTCCTCCCGCGATAACGACGTTTGCCTTTCGGCACCGACACAACACGGCGAACAGGTGTCCGCGCGTCTCCGACGCACGGAACACACATCGATTACGTAACGAGGTACGCAACATGAATATGAATATCCATCGGCACAATGGGGCTAGACGCGCAAAGAAAACGGAAGAAATCGTAAGGCGAGCCGTGCGAAAAGAAGCGGTGGGTTGTCGTTCAAAGAGAGCGGATCTTCGGCGACGATGACGGCATACGCAGGTACCGCGCGGTAATAAGCAGCCGGTGTCGTCGACGGCGAAAATCAAGCGACGCAACCGTTACGCAACATGAAGATCGCAGAGTCCGCGGTACCGAGAGTTTGCGTAAACTGGCCGGGTAGTAACACGATCGATCGATAATAACGCGTGTACACGTGTAAAACACAGCGACACACAAATAACGCCGAACCGGCTGAGTGCGCGGAACGCGGCTGAGAGGCGCATTGCAATTAAAGCGTTTCTGCCTCGTAAGCCGCCGCGCGTAATAATCGATTAACACAGCGAGAGACGATAAATTAATCGAGGCCGGGGCGCCGCGCGGTCGCGCCGCTACCGCGGGGGAAAAGTAATCCTCGTTATCTCGTGCGCGCACTCGGCGCAATTAGCCGGTCAATTCGCAAATTAGCCGGCGCTCGCCTTTTTCGCAGCTCGTTATCAGCGATCTCGCGATCATTACCGCGGAAGCGAACAGCGCGCGGATTTTCACGGTCGAGATACCGCTGAATTCGCGCGCGCGCGCCGCCGGTGTCACCCGGCGATTTCTCTCAAACTCGCGCCTGTTAACGGCTGCCTCTCGATTTGCACGGAGTGCAAAAACAATTTCTTCCGGGAATCGGGGGTTTTTGAGCAAAAATTGAGCACGGACATCTCGCGGACGGATCTTGTTTGTCAAGTACTCACTCTCGTGCTCCCGCACAGAGAAAAATATTCATTGTGTCGCGAAAGAAAGCAATTACTCAGTTTACTTTCCTTCCTTTGAGTAATGGTTATTTTGAATAAAAAACATTCTCGTGATAATAGTATGAAAATATGCTCACCATACTTATTAGGCAAGCTTATTATTATTTACTCAAAAGAAACATTTTTTCATATACTTTCTTTTCGCATACATATAAATATATCCTTCTTTACGTAAGATGAATTTTTTTGTCAAGAATTTTATATTTTCTTTTTAAACAACGATAAGAAATTCTTAAATATACTAAATCTTTTTCGCATGACCTGATATTTTTTTACGTAACTTGATGTGAAAACTAAATATCCCATGCAGTGTCTGCTTTTTGTTGACCGTATCTCGATATTTTTATACACAGAATTGAGGAAGAGATAAGCAGAAATAATAATAATAAATAACAGTATACCGCCCGATAATACCCGAAGGACACGAATACCCGGCTAGTAATATCGAGATATCCAAGTATCTGGGATTATCATCACTGCGCTGAATACGTTGTGCTGATAACGCGAGTTACGTTACGCGATTATTACACATTTCGCAGTGGCTCACCGAAGTTGCGCAAACGTAGTCGAGAGGAGGAAGGCGATCGCGAGCCGTGCGAGCGAAATCAAAGCGCCACCGATAAAGTCCACTCGCAGGTGTCGCGGCGCAGGTGGATGTTTGTTTGTCCTCGCGCGCCCGTGAATGCCATTACGCAATGAAAGCGGGGCCAAGCCGCCCGTTATTATCGCTGCAGTCGTTGCACCTTATCGTTTACGGCGCGAACACGGCGCTACGAACGTATAACGGGTCACATTACACCCTGCACACACGCGTCGTTGCTTTACGGCGTACCGGATGGTTTTCATTGTTTTCCGTATTTTTATAGTCGCGCTTTTACAGCCGGTATTACGTGACGGGAACGCCGAACAATTTCGAGTATCGGTAAGTCGCAAACCACTAATTTGTCAGGCTTAATTCCTTTTTCTTGTAACACCTTATCGGCAAATGACAGTCTCGTGAATTCGAACCACACATTGTCGTCTGTAAGGTAATAGTGTGTCCAATAAATATCGCGTGTAAATTCGAGTTACGGTAAGATTTCAGCGCAGTCATCGATATCATAGCGATTTATGATTTTGCGTTATAAATTAAGATATATTTCCCGATCTCTCTTCCACACTGAGAGAAATTATAGTTACTTTTGGTCTCAACTATACCACTTTTTATAGTATTATCATCGACACTACGTAGCAACACTTAGTAACACCACGTGGTGACGTTGAAAAACGTAAAAATTGAAAAAGAAAAAAAAAACGATTTCCTTAAAATTGTAAGTTAACTGAGATTCATGCCGCATAAGGTAATGAAAATCCGCGTGAATAAGTCCGTCGATCCGCAGGGGAGGTTTCGGCCTCGGCGGGAAATCGCGAGAAACGGAGAGGCGGTGTAAAATGTAATTTCCAGACGCGCGCGCGCGAGTAGTTACGCGCGCTCGCGAGAGTACCTCTCTAACCGCAATATTACGACGGAGTTCCATCGATCCTCTTCGATCTCACGATCCGTGAGAGATTCCTACCATTCTCGACTTCTCGATGCCTCGAGGTACTACCGGAGTGAAAATAGAAGGCGTCGCTTTATTATATCGTCGGACGCGCCGACGTTGTAATACGCGGCGCGACTCGCGGGGTCCGGTTGTGAAATTCGAGACGTGCGAAATGCCGCGCGAGTCTTCCGCCTGCCCGTACGTCGTCTCCGGCCGTGAACAAAGCCGAAAGGTAAATTCGTCTTGACGGCGGCGCGACGGCTTTGCCAAAACACCGGACGGTGTATACGTCTGGCACGGTGGTTGTGAATGTAAATAGCGTGGATTTATCTTGTTTGGCCGAGCATGGCGTGTAAGTCGCGCGACTGGCCGATTGAGCGACACGGGAACCGATTCGATCGTCGATTATACACAACCAGGGCCAGTACGGCTAAATTGAACGACCGCTCGTCGGAGATCTTCCTCCTCTTAATTTTGAATGTACGACATCGCCTTTGTCGCACCTTACATGTACGCGGGATATTTATCTAAGAACTTTTACAGACGTCGCTTTGACGTTTCAACGCACACCGAGGATAAAAGTGCTCGGTATTTGTGATCATAATTACGTTGTGAAATAATTATAACGAGGAGAATTTTGCAGCAAGTGCTAATGATAATAACATGTTGTACGTGTATAATGTTATTACTTTTTCGCTAGGATAAGGAGGGGAATATGGATGACACTGAGAACGACTATAACTTGGGCGAGATTAGCGATTTTGTTTTCTCTCAGCGCACGAGGCGCATGAGTACTCCGGAAGGCCGCTCGCGTTCCTCCGCGAGACGGGCGATCGTTCGAGGGTTAATTATGCCCAACCTATTAGCGCACGAATAACGATAGATCTTAAGGCCCGTAGTGGCAAAAAGTCTCGCGAATATGCGCGAGCATATTCGCGCATGCGTTTATACGGCCGAACGGGGGAAAAAATCGCGGTACAGGAATGTCGTAAAATATTAAGTAATAATCCGCGAAGAATGCCGGGATCCGCCTAAGTACCGACCCGGGACGATAAAGTATCGCCCAAGCCGCGTCGCCCAAGATCGTTATTAAAGCGGCTACGGTAAACAGTCGTACGTAAGCAACGGCATTTGTCAACGCGGAGGGTTGGCCGGGGGAGAAAGAAAAAGACAAACAAACAGATAGATAAATTTAACCATAGAGTTAAGAGCCTCTTTAAGTACGCGATAAATATAATGCATTACGAAAAGTAACTTACTACCAATTAATAATAATAATTAATTAATTAACAATTGACGTAGATACATGATGATTTAATATCGTGTATCAAGATCGGATTGTGTGTAATGTGATATCCCACGATATGATGCTAATGCAATCGAAAAAATAAAAAGGAAATAAATATCACACTGCTAGGATTATCTCTCTTAGAGAGAAAGAGAGAGAGAGAGAGAGAGAGGAGTGAGAAGGAAAGCTTAACTCGACGCGACGTCGGCGTGTTGCGTCGCGCATGAATTAACAAGGTCCACTTAATTAAGGATCGCGGTATCGCGCATTAGCGGCTGTTACGCACCGCTTCGTCGCTCAGGCCTCGGAGGCATTTTGAGGCTCGCCTCGAGCCAGCTTCTAATTATTCACTTTCTCCGACGCGAGTCTCTCGCAGCGCGGCCCGGCGCGGCGCAACGACCGGAATTTACGGGCTCGCGTCGCGGTCCATGTAATCGTTCGATGATACCTTCGACCGCGGCTGGAACGACAATAATTCGTTAATCGGTTGTACCGAGAGCGCCGGGGTAATCGAGACGGTATGAAGCGAGTTGTTATTTCACCGAGTTATTTCCTGCTTCTGCGAGCGGCACGCGGTCTCCGCGGCGGCTCGGAATAACGGTAATGGAAAGCTGTTCGATGGCGTTATAGGGTTGACTGCCGGGGGTCAGAAGTGACGTAACGATAAAATAAAAAGATACCGCGCCAATAACGCGTGACAGGTAAAGATAGGTCTATATAGGTGTTCTCACGCGTGTTTACGGATTTATCCATCCATAATTCAAAATGATGAAAAAACTACAAATTGATCTACATTTGTGCATTTAAAAGTGGCATGAAAAGTTGGACGTAATTTAGATCCTGGATCAAAAGTTAACCCACTTTAAAGAAGGTTGTAAAATGAAATGAGCTTGATAAGAATTCGATGAAGCTTGCATTGCATGGAACATGGCATGTGCATGTACATGGAAATATTATCTAACTCATTACTCATGCAATTAGAAACAGGTTGGCTATTCGAGAGCTGAGATATATGTAACTGAAGTTAACACTTTTTATACGTGTTGTACCTTTTATACGTTCCTTAAGATTAGGGTGCTATTTTTAATTTCTATTCTTAATATCTTCGAAATATATATATACACATATTTAAACATTTATACACCGCTTCCCATCATCTGTGCATTTCTATTAGATCAACTGATGCATAAAAATAGCATTAATAAGAAAAATAAAAAATAAAAAATTGTTTTCATATTTATAATATTGTATATATATGTCTGCGTTAACGTCGTTTCAAATTAACATTTAATATTTAGGCAGCGAAATGAAAGTATAGGAGCGTAATTTTGCTCGATAATTTATGAATGACCTCCTTGATGCGCCATCGAAAGTACGACTAATGGATAATACATCTTGAAATGCCATTACATTTATAGATGTCGTATGTCTTTATAGATGGGTAGTTTCAACTTTATAGTGTTGTTATAGCAGCCATAAAGAGATTTATGGAAATCAGTAATTAACATGTATAAAATATAATGCGAGACACGAAACCTTAAAACAATATAGAGAAACGCAACACACATGCGCACAAAGTGGTGCGGTTAAAATCGCGCGTCATCGACCGTTCCAAAATTACTGAACGAATCAAATTATGAATGAAATTAAATTAAATTATTATATAAATCCTATAAACAGCAACAGATATTGATAGTCCACCGAAAGGAGGCTACATCGCGCGAAAGAAGTCGCACTTCCATCGGACGGTCGAAGCGAGACGTAATTTCGTGAAAGCGTTCTAATTCACGATAGTTCGAAAAATTGCTGCAAAAATCGAGCGGTCGGCCTGTCATAGAACATCATCCGGCGAGATTATCGCGAGCGAGATCGGTATCGAGGCCAAAGACGGTCATCACGTGAAGAAGAAAGAGAGAGAGAGAGAGACCGCTTTCTATTCGCGCGACCAGCAGAAGCGGTAACGCGAGTGTGCTTCCGCTGGATACGTGTCGATAATTGCCGATTGCTCAAATCTCGGAGCTATAATCAGGAGCCGTGATCCCGAAGACACACGCGCGCGTCACTCGGGCGGACAAGAAACCGACGTCTCTCGCCGCTTTCCCGAACGTTCCTGTCCAATTCGCGAATATATAATACGAGTCCGCGTGTCCGCTAATTACGACCGATATTCCGCGGCGTGACACACGGAACTCTCACGCGGCCAGGTAAACGCGCGATCTCCCCCGACCAAAGGTTGTCGTCGTTGTATCCTCAATGCTGACGACTTAACCGCGTTTCGCCTGACATCTCGCCTGACATTTCCTTCGTGATTCAAGAACTAAACGCGGCACGATCATTTTTTCCTTAATTGGCAGATGGTCGCTCCAACGTACGCGCGTGAATACGTGTGATACGAACGCTTCGCGCGGCTCCGAAAGGTTACGTTGTTCATCCGACACCCGGCGACGCACGTATCCGCCCTGCGCGTATATAACGACGTTACGTATTGTTATTATCGTTTTAGCCGGATCCCCGGTTTCCTCGACGCGACAGTCGCGTTTTCCGTTAACGGTACCCGCGCCGTTTCCCGGGCGCAGCCGGGTGAGTGAGCGAGCGACGCGTCAATCAAATCGCACATACCGTGGAGAGCGTTCGACGGAGAAAATTGCAACGGTAAACCGACGATGGAAACCGATGTTTACCGTAACTCCCATTAAAAGACCATAAATCATACCAACGACAAGTTGTTCCACGAGCTGGCCGTATCCGAGTTTCTCGCAGTTTTGACGCAGATTCGCCGCGATCGACCAATCGATCGATCGACCGATCAATCGGCCGTTCGGCCGACCTGCACGAGAGCGACAACGCGATCCGAGAGGCGTCCGCGGAAAATCCGATTCTCCATGGTGCACGCAGGTCGGCACCGCACGTCGAGATAAGGAAAAGAAGAAAGAAGCGCCGCGTATTCGCGTACCGGGAGTGTTAACGATCGTATATTTCACATCGGAGAAAGTTTAGAAAGGAACAACATTGCGCAGCGCGTCATAAATGTTAAATAAAGCCGGGCCTCGGCCAAACGGACGCGCGGACGAATGGGCTTTACGTGTTCTCCGCGGAGTCACGTTTCGCGGAGGCGAATCGCGAGATCGTGGAAAAACGTATCGCGAGGAGAGCCTCGCGGAGGATGCGGCCGATGACGCGCCCGCTTATCCTCGCTTTCTCGATAATGAGAAAATTGCACGAGCGTGCGCGCCCGCTACGATCCGCCGATCGATAACGGATACGTCGGCCGATAACGCGTCGCGTAGCCGAGAGCGTTGAAACGGAAGTGATCGATGATGAGCCGGGCGCGCCCACGCACTTCCGATCGTCGATGACCCCGAGGATCTATCCCCCCTCCCCCCCTCTCTCTATCTCTCTTTTACTCTCGTCTTTGCGATGTAATTCAATCGATCGATGACGCGCAATCGGAAAGATATTCAGGCCATATCGGCCAAGTGATAACAGCTGGACTCACTTTTGTCCGGTTCAGCGGGTTCGAGAAGTCCCATCCGGGCGCGACGAAGAGGTATCCGCATTTGGAGATCTTCCTTGTAGCCTGGAACAGGAAGAGAGATTTACCTTAGATCGTCGTTCCCCGCTTGTTAATTTCGCTTTCGTTTCCGCATGATAATATTCGCAATGAATCTTTTTCTTTTCCGCAGAGACGCGTAAACGTACAGTGGTTTCGATCACGTGCGGCTTGAGAAGAGAAGATGTTACGGTGAATTACGACCCGAGAGTGAGAGTCTGCATCAATTTGAAATAAACATCGCGCTCAGGGAATCTTAACTCGAGACGCGATCATCGAGATATATTTAACGCTCAAAATTAGAAAGCTGCGGGAAGAATTGATGCTAAATGTTTCCGGATGCATTTCGAAGTTTCCTCAAGTCTCGGAAATCCAGACACTTGAAGTGCCCGGATTGCATCGAAACGCATTGAAATTGTCCAAAATTAGCACAAGATATAAAATGTCGAATTTATTCAGATTTACGGCCTGCGCACACACGGGATGACACTACCCATGTGTCTCCTGATGAAATTTCTCCTGATGAGAAATTCATTCCGGGAGTCGATCGTGAATTAAACGATTTACGGGTATAATGTGGAATGGTAAAAGAGAGGTCTACATTATGCGCCGTAATCTGTCAAAATAGAAATAATCCTAGAGCGAAAAGGGAGAGACAGGCGTTACGGGATAACAGACTGAGGAATCCGACGCGCGCTATTATGACACGACTCGACTCGATTTCACGAGGCAGAACGGTACCGATTTGTCGGCGCCGTAAAGGCCCGCCTTTTTTTCCTACCGTAACTAGTAACGTGGGTCGAACAACGAGAATAAGAAGCAAGCTCCGCCACGCCACGTATCGTGTCTACAAAATAAACCTCGGATGGACCGGGAGCTAATCAAACTTTCGAGTTTCGATGCGCCCATCCGGCGGACCCTTCACGAAAGGTCTGTTATTACGTCCTAAGACGAGGAGCGGACGGGAGAAGAGGAGGGGGAGGATCTCAGGGGGGTATTCGAGATGGAGAAAAGTGAGAGGAAACAGCAGCGATGCGCGTCGGAGAAGAATAGAGACGAGACGAAAGAGGGAGAAAGGGAAGGAGAGCGAAGGAGAGAAGGAGATGGAGGGCGGCGGCCATTCACGTGGAAACGAGAGTCACGTGTGAGCGGGAAGCTATCTGCGGGGAATCTCGAAGCATCAGGCATTCATCAAGTGTATCGGGCATTCCTCGGTCACCAAACAGACGCCGCTTCCTTTCTCCGACGCGCATCCGTTCTGCTTATTTCTCTCTCTCTCTCTCTTTTTGTATTTTCTACCCTCTATATCCGCCGGCGCGCACCGCGGTATTACGAAAATAAGAGAACCGTCGCGTAATAGCGCGCCGCTTAATCTCCCGCGCATTTCTCGAGTGCTTCCCACCTAATTCAGCCGAGGCGAATGCGGACGATACGCGCGCGCGCGCGCGCGGCGCATCGACGGTTTCATTAAGGGACATTTATTTAAATGGGAGCTGAATGCTTCGGAAGCCCTTTCTCGACCCCGCATTCGCGGTCGTCCTGCTTGATATCGTACGTGATCGTCGCAGGGTCGACTTCACAGGGAAATCTAAACGACACGCGGGCTTTGAAGTCTGTATTAATAATATCTGTGGAACTACTCGTCCCACACGTGAGAGAATCAGAGTCTGATGCGAAGTTAGATGCGAGCTTTTCAGTTGCTAATCGCGATTATAAATATAGTGTGACTCAATGAGAATGATTTAATTAAAAAAATCCCGATCTCTAATGCTGAATTCAAAAATCTAAATTCAGATCCGAGTGTCCTGCGTAATACGAGCTTCCAATCGTAATTACTAATACGGACTTCTGAGACTTCGAATCGCGCAAAATATAATTTCGCTGATAAATACCTGGCGATTTTCCGATGTCGCGTGTATTTCCCGCATCTTATCGTTCGAAGCACGCATCGAGGACCACAAAGAATGATCACACACGGAAGAATTATCATTTACAGTGTACCTGTAACGCAGATGCGTGCTCGACGCTATTTCATGCAAGATAAGGTCTAATTACGCAAGATTACATGACTGCTACGTAGGGTAACGCAACAACCGCTTAAGGAAATCTGCGTGTGTTTGTCGATCCGAGGACTCGAAGCACGGCGTACGTGCTCTCCGACCGCTTATCCGCGGCAATCAGTGCGCGATAATTTGGCACCCGCGTTATGCCAGCGGTCGTCGTCGTAATAATAGTAGATAATGCCGCGTAGATAACGACCGTTGCGAAGGAACGGCATAGCCGAACTTGGCAAAAAGCCCGCTCTTGCGAAGAAGTAATACATCGTCTTCTCGTTTCCTCGTCAGAGCGAGAGGACGCGCGATATCTCATTGCGTGGCAACCTAGAAACGAGGCGATCGTCTTTCTCTCTCTCTTTCTTTCTCTTCTCGCTACTGCCGGCCGCGACAAGAACGAGAATTCACTCGGCTTTATGGAGAAATAAAGGCAGCCTACCATATCTCTCTCTCTCTCTCTCTCTCTCTCTCACTTGTAAGAGAGAAAAAGAGGAGTGCGAAACGGCGTTCCGAGCCTCTCTCCTTCAGGAAAATTATGGCGCTTCCTTGTACGGGCTAAACGAAAGAATCCCCGACAAAAACGCTCGATGTCTAAACATATGTCGGAGTGAGCGAGCGAGCGAGTAAGCGAACCCGGAATTCATTTTACTGATAATTTCACCCTATTCCGAATTAAAGTGAAGAATTAAGATGATTCCATCGTAACTCTTCGATCTCATCTTAGCCCCTGAAATCTAAGAGTTAAGATGATAATTCCGTCTTAGCTCGAGCTAAGAGGAAGACCTAACATGAAACGATCAAATAAACTCTGAGACGAAAGCGTCCAAAAGATCGATCGTCTAATATTTTCTTTTTCTTTGAGGAGGGAAGCGCACACATTTGGCCCCTTTTTCCTTCTTTTTGAAAAATTACTTTCACATCGAATCCCTCATATCCCAGTAACACTTAGAAAATACACCGCGAAAGGAGTAAGAAGGCACCTGCTTCTCGATCCGCTGAATTCTCCCGCCGCGCGGAGGACGTCGCACGAGCGCGTAAAAACAGAGAGAGAGAGAGACACTTTCCACACTATTTCATGTATAAGAATGTCAAACACCGGATTCACGGTCCAGTTATCGCGCCGGCCGTGATCGCAGCTACTCGGTCATCGAGGAAAACGCAACGCTGAAAAGCGCAAGGCTAATCGAAAGTCGCTCCGATGCCCGATGCCCCAAGAGAGGCAAGTCGATATCGATATCTCGACGTTCGCGCTCGTTCGCGAGCAGCCGTCTCTCGCGAATGAAATTCCAACTTTTTTCACCGGCTGAATGAATCTCCCTCTTTCTCTCTCTCTCTCTCTCTCTCTCTCTTTCTCGCTCTCTATCTTTCGACGAGCGTGACTGCGCTCTGTTTAATCGCTTTCCGTCCGGGTTTGCACGATTTCCGGTCGGGTCCGTCGCGCGTCCACAATTAACTTCCGGTGTGTTGATTGTCACGTAGCTCGGCAGCAGCACGAGCCTACCGGACCGTAAATCGCCGGTTACTAAAACACATCGGCGAATATCATCGCGAAACAATGCGCCGACGCGTTGTGTAGCCCGACGATCGACTCCATGTTGTTATTTCACAATGAGTCGTCACCCCGTTCGGTGAAATTTCTCCCAGTCACCGTCGGGTGAAAATTTGCACGACGCGTTTTCTCTTCCCTCTCTTTACATCGACAATTCGAGACATTGTATCACGCTTGACAAACTCGAAGGGGAAGCGTTCTTCGGATCGGATTATTTTCTCTCCTCCTCCGTCTTCTTTGCTTTCTAATAGAATCACCGAGATCATTCGACAGTTCGAAGCGTCGGATCGCGCTCAAAGAGCGCAAGTGATCACCGGATAGAATTTTTTCCCCCGGTTCTCTTCGCTCTCGTTGATTTCTCGACAGAGTTGCCGAGATAATTCGACCGTTCGAGGCGTCAGAGTACTGGAATAAGAGCGGGCATGTTCTTCGGATGGAATTCCACTCGACGTATTCATCCCGACCGACGATGTCGTCAATTTCAAGGCTTCGACACGGACGTTCCGATCGCATCACGATTCACCGCGCTAATTCGCGCTGCAGCGTTTTCGCAGCGAGTCCACCACCGGTTCTCGCGCAATTTCTTCCCCGGCACGGCGAAGGAGCTACCTGCCTACCCGCTCTATCGACCGATACCGTACCTCTCTTCCGTCGACGCTCTATTAACGGATAATTCATGAGTTCCCTCTGTCGATGGCGCGCGCGCGGCTTAACGAATGAGCGGTTGCGCAATCGGAGGCACTTGTCTCACAATTGACAATAATTGGACGGTAAGTCGGTACTCGCTCGCTCACTCGTTCGCCGGGCGGACCGCTTCCTCCTGGTCGTCCTTGACACGCTTCGCACCGGAGTCCTTGCCAGTCCTTAAGGCTCGCAAAACGCGACCCAGATACCCGGGACCCTGCACCGCCTCTAATCTCTAATAAGGCCGAGAGAGACGCGCCCCCGCGCTGTCGCGACGACGTAGGTGCGAGGGAAAACGCGTTCTCGAAGCGATCCTGTTCGCTCAACCCCACCTCTCTTCCCTGGCCGCGCGAGCAGGCGAGAACGTGGCCGCGAGCTGGGCTTTATTAAAAGCAATTAAAGGTCCGCCACGTCCGCCGCCTCGTTAGCCAAACAGAGCGTGTCGCGGCAGCAGGCCGACGCCTGCCGAATAAGAAAATCCCGTTGCACGCGCATTAATTCGCCGTACGCGCCGCGGCGTTCGATCCCGACACGCTCGGAATGCGGAAAGCACCATACGTCTCTCGCTCTCCCCCTTTCTTTCCCTCTTTAAGTAGCAAAGAGATATGAGATTTTGCCGGAAATCTATGGTTTTACCTCCACCGAGCGCAGCGAGCGCTCGCTGCGGGAATATCGCGGAGTCGCCGACGTCGCGCGAGAATGGAATTGGAAAATTTCGAGACTTCGAGATACTTCGACGAGCAAGCTGATAAATGAATAACAAGCGCAAAGTAATAAAACCATTCTCTCCTTTGCCTCGTAAATGATCGCATTACCCTAACTAAAGTTCTGACTGCTTAGCTATGACTATAATATTCTAAAGAGAATGAAAGAGAACCATATCAAGTAGATTGAGAAATCAAGTTGATTCAAGTGGCGATATGCGAAGATATAGAAATAAATATAATATAGTCTCTCACATTTTACGTCTCTCTCAGGCGGCACGCGAGGAGAGTGAAACAAAGACGAGTAAATTTTGGTCACACGTGGTGTCGGAAAGAAGATCGGCTTCGTCTGAGTAAAAATTGGCCTTGTAATAGGAATAATCCCCGTCGTAATGTTTTCAGGCTCGCTCGAGCAAGCTTTCCGAAAAAGAGGAAAAAAATCATTTCCCGCTCAGTGGGAAAGTTCCCTCGTTGCACCGGCAGGTCGGCTACCGCGGTGCACTCGCGTGCTATGCACCGGAGAGGAATCCCACGCGTCTCGTCGCCTGCACATCCGGTGCCCGCGGATCGAACCCTCGGTGTGTACTGGAAACCTGTCCCCACCTCGGCCGTGAGACGTTATCGCGCCGTGCAATCGGTCGATCGAGGGCGGAGGAGAACAAGGAGGAGACGAGGCGAAGGGACTTCGGAGGAACATCCTGCGTTCTATCCGTCGTTCGTTCGATATATCTTTAATTGCGCTACAAGCGACTTCGATAACGCGGATTTTTCACGTCGCGCTGCTGGCGCGATATCGCCGCGCGATCGGCAGAAAACGCCACGACGCGCTGAGGCCGCTCCGCTCTCCTCGCCGGTGCTCATTCACAGCCTCCCTCCTCCTCGTCTGGGTTCTTAATCATTTACACGTAACGTCCGCGCGCGACGTCGGCGACATCGCGTCGAGCACCGGCCATCTATCGCGCGCGAGATCGCGAGATCACGTGGAGGGGAAAAAAGTGCGCGCGCCCGCGTGCGGAATGTGTGCCCGCGAGGAAAATAAATCAGACACGTCCGTAAATCAATTTCTCTAACAGGCTCGAAAGTAGAACGGCCGGGGCCGATATAGCCATCGTACGGTTTAGAAATAGAAAGGAGAAAATAGAGGACGCGTTCGGTTACAAGACGATGTTCGTCCTTCTGCTTCAATGTCGCGCGAATAGTTACGCGTTTCGATTTCTCTTTTGCCTTCCGTTACGTCTTTATATCCACGAGAGACGCTCCCGAGATATCGTTACTTCCATTCGCTCATTGTATTTATTTCTGACAGCGTTATCGCATTATTCTAATGCCCGCTCAGCGATTATCATCATAACTTATCGTTCCAATTATAGAGGGTGTGCGTCAAAATGTATATATTTTCTTTTAATTTACATATCTTATAAAATTCTCTGATGTACGATCAAAATATAATTTATGCAAGCCGAATCGACATAATTATGTATACGATTAGGTTCTTAAAGAACGTGTAATAATGATGTTTGACTTATGCGTATCTTGTTAAAAATCATTTGTTGGCACAACATGGATGACAAATCTTATGCTGTCGCAACAAAATCAATTATATATGTGGACAGTAAAACGATTTGTTAAAAGTACTAATTGTCATTCGCTGGATTATTGAGCTGAATCTATAAATTACTTCGCTGCAAATTAGTGAATATGGAAAAACATTTATTTATATATTTTTTATTTTGTTCCAACAATAAATTACCACGTTCTAAGAGTAGTAGAATTTTCCTATTCTGCCAACAGAACTGTTTCTGATTTATTAAGAACCATTAGCTAATGTTGTTATGCCAATTAAACCTTATCGCTGTCGCAACGAACATTATTGTATGCATTAGCAACAATTTCAATATAACGGCAACATTTTTTTCTCCGTATACCACCTACATCGGCTCTTATCGGCTTACATAAATTGAAATTGTTTTATTATCACAGCCAGAGCGGAATTGACTTCTTTCTAAGCGTCACTACTCCGCTTTCTTTTCCCGCAGCGTCCTCGCGGCGGAAAGTTTCCGCGAATCGACACACCGTCGATTTCTCGCGGCACTGCTGCTTTTTGTCACGCGGTGGGACGGCAAAGTTTTCCCCCGATTTCTTCCGTCGCGACGAGCCTGCGAGCCGCGCGATTCGACGGGAATTCTCTGCCGGCCGTGTGTGACAAGGCGTCACAAAATTATCGCCGCATGATCGGATGCACTTTCACGATAACGACGGGCGCCACGCCGCGTCGCGGAAACCGCGCTATCGGACGGAAGACAAGACGAACAAGAACAGCGGTGACAGAACGAGCGTGTCTTCCGTCTGATCCCGTCTCGCCTCGTCTCTTCTCGTACACAGAGTTGGCGGATATAATTCTAACCTTTCTCTTCCACGGCACGTAGGAAATTTGTAGGCACGATTCGTCGAGCGGAACGATCGACTGCGCGACAGCGCCGCATTGACCGCGCGTCGCAATCCGACTCTCTCTCTCTCTCTTGCTCCTTCGTTTCTCTACGTTACTCCGCGATGTATTCATAATAATAGATTTCTCTCCCTCCTCCCTCTATCCGCCGTCACTTCGACGGGTTATACCACGCGGAGACGTTTAATACGGCCGGCAGAAGAAGATCCGGCAAATTTCTACGTTGAATGGCTTTCTACTCAATTAACTTTGCGACCGCGTAACGACCGGAGGAAAACCTCATGAGATTACCGATGCCTCGCGAATTCCTCGGCGAAGGAGTGCACACCGCGGTTAAAGGATACGCCGACCGATCGACACGCCCTGGACTTCGACCGTGTCAATTACGATTCAGGAAGTCGCCGCGCTTCGGGATCGAATTATACCGGCGAGCGGTGTGAAATTCGCCGGAAAAACAAGAGATCTCAGCCGGCGGTAGAAAGAAAAAAAAAAAAAATACGCCGTGTTTCGCTTTTATTCCGCCGTCTTTGTCGTCTGTCCGACTTCGTGTTATTTGTTTATTAAGTTTTTGTCCGGGCGCAGGCCGAGAGTCTGAATTATCACCGCGCGAGAAATTCAGCACGAAGCGAGCAAGAAATTCCATAATAATAATAATAATTTATTAGACGCTAATAATTATATATAGTCTAAAAGTATCGAAGACGCTCTGTTGATCAATCAAAAGGCATCAGCTGGCTTTACCGCCTTAACGTCCGATTAAACGAGGGAACGGTGAGATTCGGCGTTGTCACGAACGTCAAATACACGGTCTTATTTCCGCGGTAGATGAATGGAGACGAACGGAGTCGAAGGGACACCCCCGATGCAGTTCCCGCGGTTTTTCACGATGGTCCCGCGATCGCCCGACGATGAATTGCTTCTCACGGGCAAATTAGCGGATCGAAAGGGAAGGAAGAACGCGACACAGTTGAGCCGGGTAAAATTGACAGCCGTCGTTATATCACGCGCGCGCGGCATTCGTACGGTTCACCGGTGCCGGTCAACAATCGCGAGACCCGTAAGAAACTGAACAAGGTCCTCTCGTTGCCTCGCTGTATTACGTTACGCAAGATTAACCCGTCCTTCGCGTTCTCTCTTTCTCTTTCTTTCTGTCGGACTTCTTCTCGCTCCCGTCCGCCCGGCTCTATTCCCGGGTGCGCGTTACGTGTCGATTACCGGGGCCCGCGTGTGTTTTGCAACAACAATGCAGCTGCGCATACGAGTGCATACAAACAGCCTACCCGATTACCCGGGCGAAAGAATTGTCCGGGGGAGACGCGTTGGAGGTCGAAGACGTGGGACCGAACAACTTGTTTCGCCGGCGAACGCGACAGGACGGAGGATTACACACACTCGGCGGCGAAGAAGGACGACCGAGGATCGGCAGCGAGGCAAATGAGAGGCGAGAAAGCGAGAGAACGAGAGAAAGACGGGGAGGAAGAGAGAGAGAGAGAGAGAGAGATATATATATATATATACACGCATGTATACGGAATAATTACCCAGCCTCCTGTCGGCCATTGTTGCCACGCAAATCACTAACGAGCTGCCGGCACGGAGGTGAGAATATCTCGCGCGCTGGGAAAAAAAGGCGCAGCGGAAAAAGAAGGGCGGAGGAGCGAGGACGGAGGGAAATTTTTCACTCGGCGGATACTCCGAGTCGCTTATCGCGCGCAAACTGTGTCATTATGAGGGCGAATAAAATGTTTTCACAGGCGACGCCGCTTAACCGGTCCGGCTGGAGGCTTCAGCCGAAGCGGAGGCCGAAGCTGAGGCCGACTGGCGACCGAGCAATAACCGTCGATGCCTCCTTCATACGGCGTTACGATTTAACACCGATCTTCCTGCGCGTCCATTTTCAATGCTAATCGAGAAAGCGGCGGTGGCGGCAGTGACTGTCCGTCGCTCGTTCGCTCCGATCCGATTTACACATTACGTCGGAGCGTTACATTTTATCCAATCGCGCGAAACGATCCTGCGGATCAGTGTCAGAGAAACGCCGGCCGCGAATTACTGTGAATTACACGCGTGGCGCTCGCGGATTTACGCGCGATCTCAAACGCGCCGAAGATAAAGGCACACCCCGGTCGACGCTTGAGTGGAAATTTTAAATTCCACTATTGAGTCTTCAAGTGGAGAAAATGGAAACGAGTTTCCATTTGTAGCACCGAAGGAGCACGGTAGAAGACCTTTGAACGTTTAATACGGAATGTTTCCTTTTTCCCAAACTCGCTCGTTATTCGTCTTCTAAGCGAAAAGAATTCCGAAATCGTAGAGAGAATGGGAATTCGGTCTCGCTCGCGCCGCTTAGTCTGTTCGTGTTTCAAGTGCGCAAATTCCGCGAGCACTCGCGCGGAAAATTCCGCCTCGAATGTTGCACACGCGTCGTTATATGCACACGTAAATCGCCGGCACTTCTCACAAACGATTCCGATTAACCGGCGGGTCACTGTAGGAGACCCCGAAAGCGGGCGCGGGTTAAGGTGAATAAGGTAGAGTACGTGGGTGGATGTACGGCACGTAGGTGGATATAAGGTAGACCAATGTCGTGATGCACACTTGTCGAGAATGACTGGCCAAGCCTCTCTCGCTCGTGGTTGCCCCGGGCAATGACACGTATAATATGCAACTGCACCGACCGGTGTAGCATGATTTCGCTCCCCCGATTCGTAGTGAAACCACGCGGATCCGCGCGCGTCGTGTCGCCCGCGATACCGAGGAGACACTTTGTTACGTGATCGTTGACCGCTCAATCCGGCCTCGTTCGTATGTACTATCGCGAGCGAACAGAACGTACGACAAAAGAGAGAGAGAGAGAGAGAGAGAGGAGAGAGATGAGACATTCTCCTTTTCGTTCGAAAAGATAAAAGTCCAGATTCTCGCAACAATCGCATCGTTCGATAACGATCGGCTTGAAAAAATCAGAAATCCAAATCAGATTTTGTTGCCCCTAACTCGAAGTTATGGGAAAAGAAAAAAAAAAATAGAAATTGATCTACATTGCATTGAAAAGTGACGCGAAAAGTTTGACGGTAATTCAGAGCCTGGATGAAAAGTGATTCCACTTTAAAGAAGATTGTAAGGTGAAATGAGTATGATAAGAATCCGATGAAACCCTGCACGCACGGAAAAGGACAACGACTTTTTGTTGACGTTATATCCGGATGGGCGTTGGATGATATTCGATTCAGGGAATGATCGCGCACGCTCGTAATAAATATAAACGATCCCAACGAGATATCGAAGGAGACAAAGTCAAGCCGCTTCGTCAGGCTCCGCTCGGCCGGGTAATGTGGCGCGAACGTCGCGGTTTTTCAAAATGCACCCGTAATTCGCCGCCGCTCAAGAGCGAGCGTGCGCCGATCATGATTCCAGAGAAAGAAGAAAATCGAGAGTCTCCCGCACGATCGGGAGAGCCGTCGTCGTGTTACCTTCGCCTCTACGAAAGACGAGGCCCGAATGGCAAGCGAGCGGAGCTTGGCGCCGAAATAAAAAATGCGGAGTGAAAATAATTCACATCGGTTGCCAATTCCGCGCGCGCGCGTGCGACGCCCGCTACTTTCTTTGACTCGCGGCCAAGTAATTTCGATTTCACGGCCGAGCACGAAAAGGAATGCTAATGAGTATTTACTCGTCGAAAACGCGAGCCTATACTTTCCTCGTCGGTAATTCCGCCGGCGCATAATCTCACACACGCGCGCATATACACACACGATTGCGCTAATAAAAATGCGCGCATTTGCATTTCGGGATTGCACGCGGCGCTTTGGGGGTTTAGAATAACCGCGGATTTAGAATAACCGCACGTAAACGAAATCCCGAGGCCCGCCGCCGCTTTTCCTCACTTTCATCTCACGATTAATAGCGAGACGTTCGCCGAGAAATGTCACGCTCCATTAACGCTTTTAACACAGCGCGGATTTCGATCGAGGCGGAGCTCGTTTACTAACGATACCACGAATGAATGCGGCCTTTTTTCTGCGCGTTCCTGTCACCCCTGAGTCATATATTACAAATAATTATATATCGTAAATATATATTTTGCAACATACTCTATACTTACACGTTCTCTCTCCTTGTTACACTGAGCCGTGAAATATTTTACACGATCTCAATTTTACATTGGGCGAGCCGTGCGCGTGTTCTTTGGCCTACCACGCAGCGCGATCCAACAACGTTGCTGTTGAACTGGGGCTTTATGTCGCATTGTCGTTAGTCCGAGGGTGCCCGTAGGAGGAAACGCGAGTCGATACGGAAACAATCGAGCCAGTAGCCGCAGAACGAGCGTGCGTACGCGAGTTACGATATACCGTTAGGAACGTTACATATGCCTTAGCCGGATCGTTCGGTTCGTTAGCGACGCGGATTACGAGTAATGTGACACCGGGATCTCCCCTTTAGATGAAATAGGAAAGTTTCCAGGAAGCTCTGAAAGATCGATCGCGCACGCCAGAGAGAGAGAGAGAGAGGAGAGAGTCCCGTCCCGGATACCGAAGGCTCTCTCGTTAAATCCACGTTTGTTAACTCGTCATAGCGCGGCTGGTGAGAACTGACGATAGTTTATTCGGTATTGATTCACAGCATAAGAAAATATACAAAGTAGTAAAAAAGCGCACAACGTAAGATCGGGAGCCGAATATTATGCAACAATGTTAAATAACGATCTTAAATAAATAGGTCAGAGAATTCGAAAGAGCACACGAAGCGAATCCTCTAATTAGAATATCCATTACAATATTTTGAATTAAGATATATCAAATTATAAAGTGCTTAATCACATCATACCGTTCTCTAGAAGTCCGAAATATCTTATAATCAAAGAGGATTTATATTAAAAAACCATATGTAAATTTTAAATTACAAACTTCATAGAGATTTCATATTATCTCATGTAGATTGCATATATATTCCGCACGAAAATCAGAATTTACATTAAATAGCCGCACAGATCTATGCAAAAAGACGAGCAAATTATCCGTATCGCTAAGACCGAAAATCGCATTTAATTCCGAAAAGATGAATTTTCCAACCTACGTTGATCTGACGCTTTTTATCTGTTGCTATAATTTGCTGTAATACCTCTCTAAATTCGCCGATTCCTTTTTCCACGTCATCCAGAGTTCAATTATACACGAATCGTCGCATCGATGGCTATACGTTCAAGTTTCGCCTGTAATTGCGCATCGGGCTTCGCGAAGCGCTCGAGCAATGAGTCGTACGTGCGCGATATCTTTCAGACCCAACGTTCGTAGGGTCAATGGAACGTTCACGGCCCGTTAAGTGTAATTAATATCGATCCTTTTTTCGGTCGTGCAACCGCGACGAACGGCCGCGCGGGCGTGTACAGGCACGTTCGCAGCACGTGGGCGGTTGTTCGAGCTGTGCTCTGAAAGGAGAGCCCGCGTCGTGTCAACGATAACCGGGTTCCCCGACGGGACAGAAATCGTAATTAAGCGCACGTCAAATTAGGTTAACCTTGAAAGGAAACGGCGCGATACTTTTCTCTCTCTCTCTCCCGGCCGGAGATATTTCGACCGCCGAAAATAGTACCGCCGGCCGGTCGACGATCGGATTTGCTTAATGAGACAAGTCTAAACTTCAGCGAGCGAACGATACAACACGCCGAGAACACAATATGCTAATGCGTCTCGCGCGGGCGGAGATAAATTTTCGCAAACAAGGTGTCAACGCACCAGCTGACAGCGGCCCGCTGTTGGCATTTATTCCTCGACTTGACTTGAGAAATTTCAATTTCTTCTCGCGCGTATATCGGCTTCGGCAACGAGCGAAAATCATAGGCTGGCACGTGTCCGAGCGGTTGAATCCCATCGGATTCGGATTCCCACGCAATCTTGACACGCAACGCGCGAGATGCGCCCACAGGTGTGCTCTCACATCGCGCGCGTTCCGCGAGAATAGAATGAATGTATGGAAGCCGATCGATAACATCGATCGCAGCGATCGGCGGCGATCGACGAATCCCCCGGTTTCCCGGGCTGGACGGGGAGAGATCGTAGATTAACGGTGATCACGGCAATAGCGAAACTCGATCGCGGCTAACAATGGTATCGTAGATCACAGGGAAATGACTTATCCGAGCGCGGCTGACGCCCGAGCACATTAGCGCGCGCGCTCGCGCGACTGACACGCCGGGGCATTACGCTCGACGTAATCTATTTGTCTATTACGTTGCGAGGAACTCGATGATCGTTTCGGACAAGAGCCGAGGGGCAGCAGCCGCGTTTCACGGGGCCGGTAAGAGCGTTACGACGTGATTTAGCAGCGCGCGCGCGCGCGATCGGAAATCATTAGGAACGGTACCTGGCATCGAACCGGTGCGTTTTTAATATTAACGAGCCGACCTGACGTGACGTGACGTGAGGCGAGTGTATAACCGCACGACGCTCGCATATCGGCACGTAGCTCGCGCGGCCGGACAACAATGGAATCGTTTAAACTTTGATTCCGCGGTACTTAATGCCGGCCGTTAACCGGTTAACAGTGTCGCGACGGGTCGTGACGGGCCGCGCGGGTCAACGAATCGGGTCGAATTCAATTTTCCAGAACGGCATGGCCGTGAGGCGAGCGTGCCGTTGCAGCCGGCGTTTTAACTCTCGATTGGCAAATTGGAGGATATCCTTGCGCCGGGGGATAAAGCGTGAGAGGAATAGTAATAAAAGGGGGATAACGTGTTGCTGTGTCACGCGCGCGGATGCGGATCATTTTCGCGCGGTGCAAACATTTTCACGATAATAATCCGCGAACACCTTTGAGACTGTCCTCTCTTATCGAGCGAAATGATGATACGAAGCTGGAAATTGAAGAGTAAAATAGAAACTAAGAGGGGGTTGATCGATCTCTTAAATCGAATTGAAACCAAGCTAAGGTAATGAATAATTTCAAATATAAGCTTCGCATTTTGCCTTACTGATAACATTTTTATTAATACCGATACTAACACCGTAGCGATTTTTCCGTACGTCCTAACACTAAGGGAGAAGTATCAAAAGTTCGTGCTGATGTAGAGAAAAATTTAATGCGGAAGCGATGAAAATTAAAACAGCCCGAGACGCACGCGAGAAACCTCCGCTCGGTAAATTTGTATCCGGACATCTATTCTCACGCCGCAAATGGACGGTTAGGTTCGTCAGATCCTACAATTGCCACAATCCTACATTCGTAAGTGACCGTGACACATAAGTTAACGACAGGCTCACGCTCGATCGTTTCTCTCACGAGGGCACTTCGGTGCCCAAGCGATCCCGGTTGCGAGTCAAATCGTAACCGCTGCCGCGGATCGATCGGATCGCAAGTTTCTCACGTGAATTTCTCGAATTTCGATTTCAGCGGCGACACGTATTGGGCAACTTTGTCCCGGCCGAGTCGACCGGCCGGGTCGAATCTCAAGCGAGATAGCGTTTCCCCAGCCTTTCACTCGAAAGACGCGGGCCTCGGAACCGCGCGCACGGATTCCTATCTAATACTGTATCCCGGTTTCGTCACTAAACACGGCGACCGTTCGAGAGACGGCGAGTACCCACCGATGGAGAAGCCGAAGGGAGAGTCCGTCCGATAAAAAAAAAAGACTTGAGAGTAGATCGCCGCCAACGACGAGGAAAACGCCGATCGACAAGGAAACGTACGACCGCGGGATAATCGACGAGTTTCTTTGGGCCGCGGTCGCCGACTTGGCGAGAATCGATCCGATCGCGCGACTATTACCGCCGAAATTTCGAAATAAACGCGAATAAACGCACGATTGCACGTTCCGAGAAACGTGAGAGAGTGAAAGATTGGGGGGGNTTGCATAACAGTTTCTCTCTTTTCCTCGCATCGATGCCGCGTTTCGCCTCGCGTCCATTTCGCGAACTCGAAGGGGAGAACAAGACGTTAGCGACGAAAATGACTGTAATCGCGCGCAACGAGGGATTTGCCGCGGAGAGTAAACACTAGAGTCGCTTTTCTAACAGCGTAATAATCGCGGGAGAAATGGTAGAGTTTAAAACGGCTCAGCGTGCGCGCGCGCGCGTAGTTAACACGTCCGCGAGTAAACTGACCTTTAAGAGGCTTCACTCGTTAAATTTGAGCAGCGCCGACGGAGCGCCGATCGCGCCGAGAGTTCGCCGAGTTTTCTAAATATACTCTTGCTTCTAATAAACAGCCACGAAAGGCGTAAAAAAAGAGGGAAAAACATACGGGAGAGTCATGTACGCCACAACGACCGGCTATTTCAAGACGCTTTTTACACAACGCCAAGAGAAAGAAAGAAAGAGAGGAGAGAGAGAGAGAGAGAGAGAGACAGACGCACTTTCCGATCTTTATAGTCAGACTGCATGTTTATTAGCGCGAGCACTCTTTCGGATATCAAGTGCTCTTTATATCGGGAGGTATCGTGCGCGCAGGGTCGCGGGTCGTAACCCTCGACAGGCCGAGCCTCTTTTACGAGGAGTACTGTTACTGACACAGTGGCACGCTTTAAGACGGCCTCGTCGGACTCGCTATTCTCGAAAGCACCTGCGCCTACGATCACCTTTATCCCGGCAGCGATCGGCGTCACCCTTGACACTTGTCCCGCCCTTGATTCATACTTTTCCCCGGCGTGTGAAAGATTTTTCATCTCTCGGCAGAAATTCCTCAAATTCCAATACGCTCCAACGAGTAACAGCTAACTTCTTATTTGCGGGACGCTTCTTTGTTTAATCAATCAAGTCACCGGCCTAATATGTCATTTCGTGTTATATTTTGTTGTATTTTGAGCAACAGATTTTCTCTATTTTACATATTTGTGCCTTCGATAAAGATAATTCTAATACCAATCTATGGATATTTAATGGATTAATGGAATATTCTAAAATTCCGAATTCATTTAGTTGAATTGCAAGGAATGCTAAAAAAAGATGTAGGAAATCCATCAAATTGCGAAGTCTGTCAGAGCGAAAAACACGGATCAAGGCTTTCATTCAACTTCTTTCACGCCGGGATTTCATATTACCGTGATTCTCCACTCGCGATCCCGTCGAGTATCAATTCCGAACGATCTCGCTCGTAATGTCGCGCTGTCACGTCGCGGTGGCACGCGATGCCAGCGAGGAAACTGATCGAAAATCATCATGCCCGACGCGTGTCGATGATTATCGCGTGGATTTCGCATTTCTCGGCCGACATTGAAGTCGAAGGTCGCGCGTACAACGGACACGCAGAGGTGAGAAAACGGCGTATCGACGGCCACGTTTACGGTACACACGGTTGTTTGGCGCAACAAAGAAGCTCCTAAGAGCTTCACGCACCGTGATGCACGAATAACGTGCCGCTACCGCGATACTCTATCGAACGGTAATATTCCATTGTGATGTAACGCGCTATTTGTATTCCGCGGCAAAATCTCCGGCCGAGAGGCGGAGATAAGCGCTTTCTTTTCATTCACGCCGATTCTAGAACGCGTGCCGCAACAGACGCGATTGTTCTCTCCTCCGAGGGAGCGAGAGACAAAAGGGAGAACGTTTCGACTTACGCTTTATAATTCCACTCGCGGTTAATCCTTCATTAATCTTAACACATTATCGAGCGATCACGAGAAAACTCGTATTGTGTTGGTCGAAAGTTATCAGTAAGCACGTATCGCATGCGAAAAAATATTCGTATGTCAGAACGATTTTTATCAAGTTCAATCTTAACTCTTTAGTGCGCCGCTTTGCGTGTATACACTGAGGAAAATACCCGATCATATCTGATCGGATAATCCAATTAAAAAGTAACAAACGGATAATATCAAGAGCCAATGTCCGATCATTTCATTTCATCCGACCAAGTAATACCTTTATCCGATAAAAAATTACAAGTGACTAATTTTCCGATTAGGCTTCATCGGTAACTTCATCGGATAAACGTATCCATCGCTTAGTCGGACAATAAAAAACAATCGAATACGTGATTTAATCGGCTTATGGAAATTTTCCTCAGTGTGCAAACTTCGCATTGCAAAGCTATATATTGATGGTCAATCTCGGGAAACATTATATAGCTGTTCCGAGGGAGCGAGAGACAAAAGGGAGAACGTTTCGACTTACGCTTTATAATTCCACTCGCGGTTAATCCTTCATTAATCTTAACACATTATCGAGCGATCACGAGAAAACTCGTATTGTGTTGGTCGAAAGTTATCAGTAAGCACGTATCGCATGCGAAAAAATATTCGTATGTCAGAACGATTTTTATCAAGTTCAATCTTAACTCTAGGGCAACAACCTGTGCAGCGTCTTCTTCCAAGTTCGACGGAACCCTGTGGGGGTTAGCGTGGAACTGAAATTTCGACTCGGGATGCGCCGGGCAAAATGAAACCGCAAACGAGCAATCCCGCGCGACCTCGAGGAGGACGCAAAAACCGATCGGAGCGCGAGATCGCGAGTGCAGGAAAAAAGGAGCGGTTAATAATGCTCTCTCGCGTTGTGCAACCTCCTTTAATTACTCGGACGCATCACGCGAATGCAGCGTGCTCGTCGTCTATTAACGTTTCCCGGCGCGAGCCGAGATCGAGATAAGTTTTTGCCACATCGGGGGGATTACCGATCGAGTGTAACGGGCGACCTGGCGCGACGAATGCCCCGAATTAAGACCGCTCGGGGGGGAAATGTCGTAAAAGCGAGGGAACGCGAGAAACGTGGTGACGGCGGCGGCAGCGGATCGGCCAGTTTGTCGTTCGCTTAAGAAGAAGCGACGGCGACGGTGCTGCGCTGCTGCTGTCATATTGCGCAGCGCGCTCGACGACGTAATGACGCAAAAACACCTCTCGCGAAGGCCCGGCAATTGCGGCCGCAGTTGTACTTTTCGCGACGGGCGGACGTCGCGCGCCGCTGCCACCATCGTAATTTGGCGCGACCTGAATGACGAAACTAAGTATAAACCGCTAAGGCTAAAGCGACGCCCACGTGCGTCCCCAGAGGGTTGGGTTGACACGTTGGTTTTCCCCGACGGGAGGTTCTCTCTTTCTCTATCTCTTATTTCGTTCTCGTTCTCTTTCTCTCTTTCTCCCTTTCGCTCAGCGCGATGTATTCTTGGAGTTGCAGCTGGAAGAAAAGAAATTCGTGTCGATCCGGCGAAAATGCCGGAGGGGAGGCCGCCGCCGCCGCCGCCTCCCGGCGGCTTACGTCGGAGACGCATTTAGGAAACTGCGACGCGGAGAAGCCGCGCCGTCTCGTAAATCCGAGCGCGTCGCTCACCGTTGAAAGGAGCGTGAGCACTCCGGAAACCTCAGGTTTTTACTCGATACCAAGGATTTCGTATTTCGCAATTGAAAATCCGCCGGTGAAAACCTTCGTTCTCACGAAAGAAATATTCACTTCCAAGCAAAACGCATTTTTTTCAATTTCTCGAGTTGTAAGTATCCGAATAACGATTATCGTTTGACATATGAACGTCAGTGCCGTGCAAAAAATTTTCATCTCTACAAAGGAAATTTTCTACTTCGAATACAACGATTTCTTCAATTTTCCGTACTATATCTGCATAATATTTGTCTGACGTAATGAGCGAGAATGTAAATCTGTCGTGAAGAAAATTTTATATATTTACTTATCTACGGGAATGCATCCCTTCTACAGAAAATAAGACGTAATACACTTCTGCAGATGTGAAATGTTTATCCGCACTGACAAGAAAATTACCCAGAATTTTGTATAATTATTTGGAATTTTGTATGAATTTTCGTTTCCTTCGTAAGAAAAATCTTTAGATCTTAACACGATTTTCTTCAATTTTCTAAACTGTATCTGCGTAATAACTATCGTTCGACCAGCTGAGCGACAATGCATCGCACAATTTTCATAGTACGCTCGCACAAAATTACCTTCTGGCAGGAACATTTTAAACCACGTTTCGCTATTACGATGGTTAATTACGGCTATGCTGTGCCTAATTTTTTAGATTAGAGTAGCGCGAGGTTGTCACGGCCAATAACTCCTCGCGCATAAAGCCGGAAGAGATCGCGCCTACAACGTGCCGTCATATCACCGCGCGGAATTAATTTTCGCAGCTCTCAAGAGGCTGCGAGACCGGAAGAACGAGTCGTCCAAGACTCGGGGTTTACTGCTAGACGGCTCGAGGACGCGCGCATAAACGCGAGCAAGCGCGAAGATAAAGCGGGAAATTGGCTGAGGAATTATTTCTCCGTTCGCGTAAAGACGGAAGACCGTCGTATAAGCAGAAGATTTCTCGAAGGATTCCGCGTTATAACGCGCAAAAATCATCGCTATACATTCCGACTGTGTAACATCCTTCAATGTTTTCTAACGCGAAATGCTCCGGAAATCTTTCCTATATCTATAATAATCTTCATTCCAGTCGAGCGTTCAAATAAAAAATAAGAGAGTAAAACCGAGCGAACAGATCTATCTTAACCCATTAGAGGTCAAGTGTCCCATTTATAGGAGACTTCTTTTTCAATAAATAAACCAGTTATTTATTTTCATTGAATTATAAGAACAAAGTTATATATTAATCGATTGCGTATCTAATTTGCAATTTCATTGTATTAAATTTTGATTGGTTATCCGACTTTCGAGTACTTCCATTTCAATGTACTAACTTTTATCGAAAAAGATCAATATGTAATTTTATTTTCATACTTTCAGCGACCAATTTCCAGTTATGTTTACGCCTTCGATAGAAACACTCTCGATACTAACATGAGACTTTCAGAAAACAGAGAGACTAACCATTTAATTAAAAATGTATGTAAAATAATTCAAGCCTTTAAGAGAGAGAAAAGTGATACGATATTTATATATTCCAATCGGGAGTAAATTACAAGAATTTTCAGGGGTTAAATTCAACAAAAGACTAACGAGAAACTTCCCCGTGTTCGTCTTGGTTCAGGGGAATCGATTAAATTAGCGACGGTCGCATCGCGCGCACGAGACGCAACGGCGCACCTGCAGCGCGCGCGAGCCAGTCTCGGGATGAGGACGACGGGTGTCATTGTCCCGTGCCGCGCTTCTAGTATAGAAGGTACAGGAATAGCGAGAGGCTCTCTCTCTCTCTCTCCGGCGATCGGCTTAGACGTCGCACCGCTTCGTCGCCGTCTACGATCCGTGCGAGCTGTTGCGATTGCAAAGCCGTGCGACGACGTAATATTCGAAGGAGCGGTAAATTGGGATGCGCGCGCTCCGTCTTCTCGGTTATCAGATTAACGGATCATCGGCCTCCCGGTTTTGACGAGCCGCTAAAGTCATCTTCGGAACGAAAATGCTCGTTCGTGTTCGCGGAAAACGCAAAAGTGAGCCGATCATCATCGTGTCGGACTCGCATGCGGAAACGACGGAGGTTTCGTCTACTATTACCAGCAGCTCGGCGCTCGATATCGGCGCGTATTATTATTACCGAGGAATCCGGCCACCGTCGAAACTCGATCGGATTCAAAAATGACAAACGATACGACTCGACGAGGGCCGACGCGCAAAGTGTGACAGATCGTCCCTCGCGGCGCTTTACAGTTCCAACGCTGTACAGTTGCTCGCAGAATCGCCGCCGAGGGCGATAAATCAATCACGGTTTACGACGGGAACCCATCGAATACGCATCGATTTTCGATGAAATATTATTCCCGTTAACATTCCGCGGCCTCAAAGTGAATTCGCAGACGAGCGAACGAGCGAACGAACAAGCGAGCGAGCGAGAGAGCGATTTACAACGCGCGTCGCCATTGTTACGCGGCCATCTATCCGGCAAAACGTTCATTACTGTCAAAACCGTGCGATAACCGGACGTTTCGGTCGTCGAGATTAAATATCGACGATCAAGAGCCATTGTTGCGCGCGATACCGAAGATCACGACGCTGTCGCGCTCATTAACGTCGACGGTGCGTGTCTGTGTCGCCGTCGCACAGCCGCTTGTCTCGCTGAGTTAATTCCTTAACGAGGATTTAACGATCGCTTGTCTCGTCGTGTTACAGTCTCAACTAGAAAACTGACGGAAGCGGTCGGTCGCGCGTGATCCAAATTAATCAACATCGACCGCCCGATACTGATACTCCGGCCGATATTTATCCACCCTCAACGTCGCTCCTCAGCGCTCTACGTCTCACGTACACTTCATCGAACGATTCGGGAATCACTTCACTGACACGTGTGATGTCGATGTTTATTGTTTAACCCTTTGCACTCGAGGGCTCCGGAGCGGAGCCATTTAAAATTTGTCTTCAGACTTAAAACAAACTATTAACAACTATTAACAGATTAACAAAATAAAAAAAAAAACAATAACATACAACAATGACTTTTCTTTTAACGCGCATATCATTTACTTATATGTGAATATGATCTTTCCACTGAAATTGCTTCGAGTTGCTGGTAATATGAATGAAAAAAAAAACTTCGAGTGCAAAGGGTTGATATTTGCTCGAAATCTATCCGCGTGTATCTCCCCCGACGCTATCGCTTTCACGCGTGCACGTGAACGCTCTTTCAGGTGCCGGCTGATTTCTCCCTCTCTTTCTTTCGCTTTCCCTCCCTCTTCATCTCTCGACGAGCCCTCGCAATAAATTCCAATTTCCGTGCATTTTGTCCCGAGATAGTCGGTTTTCACGGTGACTCGCGCCCGCCGTCGTGACAGCAATAACGCGACACAATGCGACGTGAAAATGGCTCTTTACCGTCGGCCGGCCTGTCCGAGGCGGCGACGACGACGGTAACGTGACAAGCGATACTTCACCGTTCTACCGAGCGGACAATCGCGAGTGCATCGTCACACTGTTCTAAGGTCGTGATTAGATGTCGACGGCAACAACGATGCGCGTCCACCGCGAAATCGTGGCGAACCGACCTACGCGTCCGAGCAGATCGAGCCTTAGTTAGCAGGCGCGTTCGCCACTCTCTCGCCCGGCATAATTAGTCGCGTGGGATATACGGTCTCATTAGAATATTGTATTTTCCGTTACGCCACGCTTGTGTTAATTCGAAAGCGATAATCTCACGTCTATACCTATTGCGAATCAATTTCGCGCGGGAGAGAAATGGGCGACGAGTGGCGACTCCGCTCGACTCGACGCACTCTTCGCGCACTCAGAACGCGCTCGAACTGCGTGAGCGAGGTCAGAGTGACTCCAAACGTCTCTATTAGATCAACTTCGTAAATATCGCATTAATAAGAAAAAGAAAAAATAATAATATTTCGTATTTGTAATATTGTATATATATATATATATACTTAGTTTCAAGTTAACGTTTGTTATTTAGGTAGTGAAACAAATGTATGGGAACATAACTTTACTTGATAAATACTAAATTGATGAACAGCCCCTCCTTGATGTGCCATTAAAAATACAACACTAATAGGCAATACATCCTCAATATGCCTCCACTCTGTGTATAACACCGCGCGCTCTTCGCTCGGGAAAGAAGAGGAAAGAGAAGCGCGAGAAAGAAAGGCGCGCGGTATAGAGGAACGAGGAAGCCGATGTAAACCGAAAGAGAGAAAGAAAGGGAGGCAAATAGACAAATAGGGCAGATACGAGGATGACTTTGATCAGCAGCCGAGACGAGTTCTATTAAAACCGTGGAGACGGTTGAACGAGTGCAATCGTTGCGTGGCGATAACGGTCTCCCGCGTTGAAAGGCGATTCTTCCTCCCGTTTTTTCCCCTTTTCATCTAATAGATAATCGACAACGGGATTTGTTCGCCGGTCGATCGGTCGATAGACAGATCGTTGATTGACGAGTACCGTCGTGCATTCTCACGTCTCGCAATTAAACTCATCGCCGCGGTGATTATGTCGTACGGCTTCGTCTCGAGTAATAAAATATTGTACGGTGGCGAAGAAAGTCCACCACTGCTGGCGTGGCCGCCTCCTCCGCTCGCGTAATACGAGCGATGGGATGGAAACTTCATCGAGACTTCTATAAATGAAATCTTTCTATCAACTTTCCCGCGAGCGGAGGAAGGGAGGGAATGCAGGCTCACGCCTCGAGAACGCACGAAAGTGAATCGTAGAGGAGACGCGCGAGAGAAAGGGCCGCGAAGAGTGCGCGCTTTTGCTTTCGCTCCTCGTCGTCGTCGGGTCGACTGATTGCGATTGATGGTAGGATTAAAGCGGCGCACAATGCGACTCGCCGTGAAACCCGATTGGAATCATCCCCTCGCGGGAGATTCCTCTCTTTTTCTCTCTACGATGATAACCGCGTCCTTTCCTATGCCCGACTGCTTCTAAGCGCGCATTCGCGACGCTTATCCTAAATAGAATACAGCAGTATTAATCACATTAACGCTTCTATGGCTAATGGATTGTGCGTATTTCACGGGAAAAATGTTCCACGTTACATCCACGTGCGACCGCGTTCGCGTGCACACGCGAAAGTTAACGCGCGTCTGTTCCGAACGAGCGACGAGAGGCGAACTCCCATCGTTTTATTATATTTAATATATTCCAAAAAATTCTTCAAAAATTAAAATTTCCCTCGAAGAGAAAAAGATTCTTAAAAAAAAAAAAATTCTTTAAAAAAGATTTTTCTACGATTAAATTTTCGCTTATGTTTTCCGGCTAAATAGCGGAGAAAAAGTTTATGCGAAGAATCACGAGTACCTCCTAGTTTGATCTTACAATTAAATGTCATTTAACTCAGCGGCAGTCACAGGTCAAATTGACCTAAGCGGATAATTAAGATCTTATAGCTGTTAAATCTCGAATTATTGCACAACAAAGAATTCTTTTCATGGAACATGTTAACATTTTTACTTTTTTCCGTGTAGAATTAATACATTGTCATCTCATATATCTGAAATTATCTATTACACCAAAATAATGATTGCGGTCCTTTTTGCAAATTCACCTTTTGTACACTCAAAACTATAATATCTGTACATATTCATCGTCAGGTAAATCCAACCAAAATCATATTTCATCGCAAACAGCAAAGAATAAGTATGCCAACAAAGAATTAAAGTAAATATAATATAACATTAACCGACGTGAATTGATATTTAATCCACCTCGATTAATCATCGTCTCAAACTTAATTTCTCTTCATTAACTTGGAATCTTTGTTTTCCCATCGGGCAAAGTTAACTAGGCGTCAATCGCGATGGCGTCCCGCGAAGGGCGGTTTCGGCGCGGCTGGAAGCGCGGTCTTCTTCGGCTTTGGCCAACGCGATGTAAGCTCTTTAGCGCGGAGACAACCCGGAAACACCGAGGGGACGCTTCTTTACAATCTTACAAGTTCCGACGGGTTAGCTTATCTGGCACTCCGCGAGGGTCTTTGATCGATCTTTCCGGCGAGGCGTGGGTGCTTCCAAGAGGCTACGCGTCGAGAAACGTAATCTCGTTTAAGAGGTTGCAGCTTCTACGACCTCACCTAATCTTCCCCGGCGACGACGTTACGAGCGACGAGTCGACGCGGTGGCGTGATAAACAACCGCGTATTGCGCGATCGGGAAGAAAAGAAAGCAAAAAGGAGAGACGGACGAGCCGACGACGGCACCTAACCGAAGTGTACCCTCCGGCGGGTCTCCTGGCGGTCGTCGATCGTTTCGAAGTCCCCTTTGTTCCACGACCGGCCTTTCGTCGCTGTTTACTGCCAATCGAGAGACGCTGAAGAGCAGCCGGGGAAAGGGAGAAAGAGCGAAAGGGAGAGTACTAGCCGCACGAAAACGGCCGAGTGTAAACATCTCGAAACGGGCCGTTTTATGGATCGGGTATTAGCCGCGACGTCGGCCGGAGTCTCGCTATCTCTATTTATAGGGTGACAGACTTGTTCGGAAGAAATACGCGCTTCGTCACGAGACAATTCAGCGGGACGGAGGAACGACCGAGTGCCTTTCGCAACTCTCTCCTTCTCTCATTCTCTCGCTTTCGAAAGCCGCGATCGGAGTATTTTATTCGCCAAGTATCCGCGGATAATCCTAGGCAGGATCGAGCGATCGACGAGATAGAGCCCGCTACGTCCTAAGGGCGAACCGCCTCTCTTCGCGGCTGTCCGTTCCTTCCCTCCTACTCAGAATGCGGCGATCGAGGCCGATATTACAGTGATCTGCGCTACCGAGCGCCGAAGGATCTATCGATCGGCGCGATCTACGAGATCCAGGGTGGCTGCTGATTCACGGTGTATTCCGCGGATGCGCGCCCGGCATAGGAGGAGAGAGAGAGAGAGAAGAGGGGTGGTAGTAGCCAACGATAGGATAACCATAGCCCTTGGCAGCCGCGAACATCCGAGTGACATGCTCTCTCTCTCCTCCGCGATGTCTCAGATTGCGGCACGCCGCGCTGTGGTAGTCCCGGCCGGGATTATAATCACGCGGTCTCTCGCGCCGCTATTTACCGACTATAAAGCAAGCCCGTAACTGAAACTTTTCCACGAACATCGAAAATCGAAGATCGCGCGTAGCTGCGAGCTGGGAGCTACAGGGAGGGTCTCATACGAGTCGCTTTCTCAACGCTAACAGCGACGACGGCTCGGGGAAGGGCGGCCATTAAAGAGCGATTACAAGGATCCATCTCCTCACTCGACGGAGTATTATTCCATCACCGGGTCTCACCGAACGGAAAAGTGTACGTCGTGGAGCTTGGAACAAATTCGGTTTATATCTCACAGACGCGCGCGCGAGATCTTACGTCTCTGAATCCATCCGGCGTAATTAACCCTCCGCGGGCCCGCTGCTGAGAGACGTTCATTTGCCACGGACCAACGTCGCGGTCGCTTTTCCCCGCGCGTAATTCCACAGCGGCGAGTTTCGCCGGGTGATTTTAAAATGTAAAATGATCCTCGCGGAACGGCCGGTCCGGAATGTCGCAAAAAAGAGATACGTCGGAGGATGATTTCTCAGTGGCACGACCACAGGGCGCAGCGAGAACGGTTGCACTCTAGTTACGATACTGATAGGGACGACTCGCGGAGGGACACGAGAAGGGAGGAGTGAGATCGCAAATCGAAGGGAGCGAGATCGTTCCTATGCACGCGATGTAACGATCGATCACCCATCACCGCGGCGGCGGCGATCGCCAGAACCAGATTATGCGATCCGCCGCTGCTGCCTACCGTTCTTTGCAGCGTTTTAAATTAATACGTGGTCTCGGGAGGAGTGCAGCGGTACACGCACATGCGCGTGCGCGCATACACGAGCGCCGCTCCGCGAATGCGAGATCGCGCATTTCGAGATCCACTTGTCAAATCCGTAATAAAGCTGTCGAAGAGCGGCGTCTTCTACGCAAATTACATCCCCTTTTTCACCGATCAAGAGCTTTCGTCGTGCTCTCTCTCTCTCTCTTTCTCTCTTTCGCGTGCGAGCGAAGATCCGCGCGCGCTATTTTATCGCGCGCCGCATGCCCGACCCCCCCTCCTTTCCTTTATACGTCGATACCCTGTATGAATGCTCTCAAATAGCCGTAGTAATTTATTATGTATAAATTCAGCCGACGAAATTAGCGTGAGCGAGCTTTCGCTTACGGTTGTTGATTTACTTTTATTTTTGTATTCCTTCCATTAATCTAGAAAGGGATTAATAGATAAATAAACAAGAAAACCGTTTGACGCACATCGGAGATTTCAATCTTTCACGTGCGACGATGTTTTTCTTCCTTTCTCTCTCTACTCGTTGCATGAGTGTTTTATTTGCCTGTGACGCTAACGGACGGATTGTAATCCACTGCACGGATTGCAAAACTTTTTAATTGCGGCCGGGAACGCGGTAATATTCTCCCGAGTCGCGCGGTGCACCGCGCTAAAAATCGCGAGATTAGCTGTTGCGTTACACGCCTCTTTCGTCATCGTGTTGTGTCTCGCGGGGCGATACTTCACGGAGATACATTTGAATTATGACGAACAAAGATGAACGGCACGAGCTAGCCGGCCGGGACGCCTCGCTCTTGTCGCCGTAATCAGCGGCGATTTCTATTTCTGATCGGGGAATATGTTCGCGAATGGCTAGAAAGATTACGCAATTGCGAGCGAGCGAACCGGTCGTTCGCGATACTTGTTCGTCATAATGCAAGTCCGCCTTGAACGTTATTTACCATTGTACGACTGTAAATAGCGAGCGATCGTCTCCCTCCCCCCCTCCCCCGTTCTGAGCGCCGATTACAGCGACGAAGGATGCAGTTGCGAGCAATCACTGCGATCGTCGATTGTAGGCGTGGCTGATAAAACTTCATTATTCTACGATACTACGAGAGAGAGAGAGAGAGTGACAGAGAAAGAAGGAGAGAGAGCAGGTTTCGCATTCGTCGAATATGTACGACTGGAATTTCTCGTAACGCGTGACTCGTCGGCAACATTAATAACGGTAACGACGCCGTAATCGGAACCCGTTCGTTAAAAGTAAAAAGCACAGGTAGTAGACGAGAGTAAGAACGGACCACTTACATCGTGGGGAGGAGGGCAGAGGGAGAGAGTTAAAAAGTTCGCGAACCAGCCGTAAGCGAGGAAAATATTTATGTAACGAAACGCGTGAGTTTCCTACTGGAGAGCGACGGAAATTATAGTTCCTCGCGTTCGTGACCGAAAAAAAAAGAAAATATTCCCGGGGATCAAGCTGAGGGAAAGCACGAGTGCATCTTCCTCTCGACCTAAAACCGACGACGAAGTATTTGTACCCTCCGTCGAATCGACGTTTCACACGAGCGATTTTTGATTTCAGTCAAATTATTATCTTATTAATTATTATCTTCCCTCCCAGAATCGCTGCCACTTTCTATTGATCACTCGATCGGTTCTCGAACCGCCGTTGACATTCCACGGGGTTACCGTGAGAGTCCTCCGAAAAGTCGAGGCGAAGAAATAAATATTTCCCAGCTATACCAAGATAGCCTTTCCCAGAAACTCGTGCGTCACTCGAGGCAAGTGCATTTTACTTACGTCGTCGACTTATTTTCGCACGCCGAATCTCGCGTCCCCGACCGTGCACGGCGGCGGATCCCCGCCGTCACACCCACCCCGTGTGCAACATACACCTACGCACACCTCGCACGACGTCGTACGCGTCGCAGTGTTTTAACACCCGGCGCGGCACGGACGGGATAAATCGCTGATGAGACAGCGGCGGAATTGTTCAGTGTCGTTTGCGCGCGCGGTTTCAGTAACACGCCGCGCGCCGCTGCCCCCGACGCGCCATGGGTGCAAATCGTTGCCCGACACCCCGTACAAGGAGCCGAATGAGATGAGAGAGAAGATTATACGGTATGAACCAGCAGGCAGGGGCATCCTGTCCATCAAGGACGCCTTCTATCTCGCTGGCTCCTCCTCGTGCCTTGCCCTCGCCTCCCCCCTCGTCCTACCCGCCGCCGCCACCCTTCCCCGTCATCATCCACCTTCTTCGCTTCTTCCCTTCGTCGTACTCTCTCCTCCGCTCATCCGCCGCGCGCAGACACGTCGCAGCAACCTACTACCTCGTATTACTCAGATGGGGAGGGGGGGAGGGGGGGGGGGGCGTTTCTCTTTTTCTCTCTATTTTTTTTTCTTTCTCTTTCTATCTCGGGGGGAGGGGGAGTCGCGCACACTTCCCTTCCTTCATCCGCCGAGAGATAAACCAGGAGGACGTTTCTATGGCCAGTCTGTATCGCGCGCATCAGTCTTTCTACACGGAGCGCGTTCCGCATTGCCGGGACGCCGCTGCAGCCGGGAATGGAAAAAGCGCGAAATTCTATCGAGCTATCCGAACGACTGTCCACTTTTAATCCACCCACTGTAAAAAGCCCGTATCAGACCGGGTATTGGAGACTGTGGATTATAAAGACTAGGATGCGACGAGTCAATTCATTTCGATCCCGGCTCGCAATACATACTGATCGGTCAAGTTCCAATCTTCGATCGACAATTCTCAATTTCCGATTAGCAGTCTAACAAGGGCTTAGGAACCGAGCGTTTCGGTCCTTTGAATCTGACGCAAAAGTCTTTTTTTGAAAAAACTATCTGCCAGTGGTATCGCATGTATATTATGTCATCGCGGAGAAAAATAATCTGCTAGCACAGCAAGCATCTGTCAATTATTATGTGGACAGCAAAATAATTTGTTAAGAGTATTAATTGCCACTCGCTGGATATATTTTGATGAATCTACAAATCATTTTGTTCTGTAAGGAACAAATTGTAAGGACAAATTAGTAAATGTGAAAAAAAAAAACACTATTTTGTTCAGACAGCAAATTAATGTGTCCTAAGAACAAATTCATTCAAAAATTTTCTCTCCTGGCAACGAAACTGTTTCTGCTCTAATTACGAATAGTTCGCCAATTTGGTTGTGCTAATTGAATTTTATCGCAACAAATATGCAATAATAATAATGTTTTCGCTACAACAACAAAATCATTTTTCTCCGTGATGAGCGATATCGTGATATCGTTAAATTTTCGTCCACCTCCCTCTCATCTCGTGATGTTTTACGTAATAATTGAAATTCCTCACGTGACGTTACGTTGCGTTATTGATACGCGGACGCGATTTTTCATGCGCATCGCAGCACATGGTGCAGGCTTGCAACAACACCGTCGGTGTTTCACTACTTTGCACGGCGATAACCGACGACGTGAGAAACGACGCGGATAATTCCATTATTTGTCGTGCTTAATGGGAAATGATAGACGTACGAGCCGCGTCGCGCTTTTGTTCGCGCTCCGCAGGCGCGCGTCGCGGCCCATCATGTATTTTAAACAGGGATACCTGTGCGAACCTGACGTATCGATTACAGATTCGATCCGGTATCGACGTTCGTATTACATTACCGAAGGAAGGCGCTGCGTTTGCGGCACGACGAGCTCGAGCGAATCGCGATGAACAGAGTCCCGCGTAAAATTCGCTCGCGGAGCAGCGATGTGAAAAGAAGAGAAGAAAAGGGCAGAGAACTCGGAGCGATTAATTCGCAATGCTCGATCTCCGAAGACCTGAGATCCATCAATTATTAACTCATTAGTAGTCGGGAGCCCCTTCTTGCAGGCTGCTTCTTTTTTTCATTGAATGAAATCGCTTGATCAATATACAATTTACATTTATGCTTTCAGCACCTGATACTCAGTTCTACGGCTTCGGTGAAAAAGAATTCTAATTTAATATTTCGGAGGGGAGGGGGATAAACGGATTGAATCTTTAATTAAAAACGTTTACAAAATAATCGTGACCTTCAACGGGTTAAATGCTTACAGATGAGACCTTGTGTGAGATTTTTCATTTTTCACAGCTCGTAATTCCCGACCAGGTCTCAGCTGATTATTGACATCGAGCCACCGTCGTCATTCTTCTAAATCTGGCTCTCGGTATCTGTGACTCACGATCGAGAAGAGTGCGAGAGCTCATCGGGCGAATGTTGTATGAAACGCGCTTCGGAATTCCCGCCCGAGGCGACCCGTCTGATTGTGAATCTTACAGCTCTAATTTCTGGTTAAACAACCAGCGCGCCAGTCTGATGGCTCTCTCGCCTCTTTCTCCCCGCCCGGCCGGCACCGGGAGGATCGCCCGGGATCGTTTGGTTGTAACACGACGTCGCGGCGCACGTTGCTCGTCGTAATGCTCATTTTGATGTCTTTCGACTGCCATCTTGGCAGTAAGAGACGTATTTATAGAACAGCCGGTGCGAGGATTCCGTATTCCGTCGACGGCGATTGTCGGCGCGCTCTCAAGTCACGACTCCTGTGAAATTCTGCCCCGGACATTCCAATCACGCGGAGACTGAATCATCTCGCGAATATTCCCCGTCGCGTTTGTATCCCTTCGAGAGAGTGTTATCGAGCGATGACAAGCGCCGTCATATTTAAATATAAATCATATCCGCGTGAAAGTTCGCGCGGCAATCCGGAGAGATTTTTTGCAGCATGCCTGAATAGCGATGAGGATGATGTCTCTTCAGCTTGATTAATTGACTCGTGCCGGTAAGACCAGTCGAAAATTTCACGCACGAAATGCGATAATTGAATGACAGTCGCGAAAGCAATTTCAAGTTTTCATATTAATATCGCGACATCGTATCGAGCACTGTGAGAAAATAAATCATTAAAGTCGAACATTTCTCTCGAAAGCCAAGAAGATCGCAAAAAAAAAAAAACAAAAAAGAAGTACAGCTGGAATCTCCATGACTGCGAGCAGTTCGCGTAAAACTTAACGGCTCGTTACCATCAGCGCGAGAAGATAAACTGCGGTACCTTAGCGGCGTTTCCCTAACACGACGCGGAATAAAATCGTTTAAAAAGTGAAAGACACCTCTCGCGGTTCCGGGAAAAGAAAGCGACCGGGCTTCTTACGGTCGGCGGCATTCGATCAGAGCTCGCTTGTTCCTTTCACGATCCGTCGAAGGAAGGGACAGCGTGCTCGCGCTAAAACAAACTTCTCGTTTTACATTCGTCGCGCGGCTCGTTTTTGCGAGTAGTGCGAGAACAGCATGTGTGTGTGTGTGTGTTTATGTGAGAGAGATTCGCTTAACTTCTATTACTATTCCAGGTGTGCCACCGTGGGGGACACCGCCACAGGATGCATTCGTATCGTCGCGGATGCGTTCCCGTATCTGCCGTGGCGGGGACAGATAAAGGACAGAAGAGGAAAACAGGGGAAATTGCGGTCCGCCCGTCCGCGGTGGTAGCATCCGACTCGATAACGCCGCGCGAAAATTCATGGCGCAATTAGCGCGACCGGCGGGAGCCTCGATTTAACGTCGATTCGCACCGTTACTATTGTACGTTATTACCTGAGTCCCGTAGCCGCGTTCGGCCGATCACATTCCGATAATTCGCCCAACAGGGCGAGAGCGAGTCCAATCTTCCCCGATTAAAAGTAGAGCGCGGTCGCTCGCGCGCACGAAGCACACAGTGTTCATCTATAATACGTTGAATGCCGTGACGATTACCGGCGGCCGGCACTGTGATACTACAACGTTTCATTAAGTTACGTGTAAAGTATAATCAGTGCATTTGAAAAATCGGCTGTACGGCCAATGGAGATCCGGTAGAACGAGATAAAGATAGATACACGTCTCCAATTATAGTTATCTTTGATAATTCAATCATCGAGTAACATGTTGAATGCCATAACGCTAACCGGCACTACTGCGATACTACCAGATGTTATTAATTTACATATAAAGTATAGCTGACTGTATTTGAAAAGTCGGTTGTACAGTCAATAAAAAGCCAAGAGAAGATAAAAGATACAAGTGTCTCGAATTTCCTGTATCTTCGGTAATTTATTTAATCATCAGTTCAGATTTTATACGATCATCCAACACGGTAATCATTATGTTAATGAATTAATGACGCAGGGTGCAGCAGGATATCGCTCTCCAGGACCACCACCGGATGCCCCTTTTCTCCCGAACAATCCCTTCGCGGCCAATTCACGGGTGATCTTTTTTCCTTAGAGGAAACGATCTGTCGGCCGTGGGCCGTCCGCCGCGATTATTCACGCGCGACGCTTATTTCTTCTCGTCCTTTTTCGAACTTATCAGCGACAGGTGGCAGCTCGAAGATACCCGTCGCGATACCGGTCCGCGGTAAAAAGATGATTTCGGCGGACGGGTCGCGACGAAATGTGAAAGGGATATGTCAGCCACGTGAGCCGGGCGTTCCTTTTCATTCAAAAGCCTCCTCCTCCTCCTCCTCCGGCAATATCGCTCGGTAAAGCGGCCGCGATAAGATTGCTGCGGGAATTTATGCGGAATTAACGGTAGCGGTGAAATGCGCGCCGTTGATTAAAATGAAAAGGCTCCGGCCGCGCAACGAATACTCGCCGGGTGACACTCGAGCGCCGAGATAAAGCCGAGTTAACGACTGACTCGCAACCGTGAAGTTTCCAGCGTGCGATACGAAAGCACAATGTGAACGAAATCTTACTCGCGCGGGCAATCTCGCCGGCGGGCGATCCATCGCGGGCGACGATCACGGTGCACTCTCGCGGTGCCGAACAATCGTCGCGAGACGGAGACAATCGCTCTTGCTTTCGGTCGGAAGTCGTTCGCCGGCTGAGATAAGAGGCGCAACATCGCGCCGGCCCGCAAGAGTGGTCTCAATAATTTCCGAAGAAATCTCCACGCCTTTCTCTTGTCTCCATTTAAGTCGCGGACGATGAAGTGGAGCAGGAAATACCCTCGCGAAGGCCTGAGAACCGTTTACCCGGCGGTTTCCTGCCGCCAGCCGCCTACAATTTTCTGTTCGTTGCTAAAATCGTGTCTAGCGCGCCCGGATTGCCGGTTCGCTCTTTATTACTTCCGCCGCGAAAAAGATCGGCCGACCCGAGGAGCATCAATCTCGCTCGCTCGGTCTTCCCTCTCTCTTCCCCCCGTCATGTGGAATCCTCGCACTCTCTCGCAAAATGTCCAAAGTCGTCCTGCCGAAATTCGCCTTCGCGTAAACTGCGTATACTGAAGGAAGCACTTAGCAACAACCACTCATTTGATTAAATACTTCCAACCAAATTGTCATTGCAACCAAATCACCCAGTATCACACACTGTACATTGAGAAAAAAAAGTACCGGAAAACCTATCTGTGGATGAGAGATACATGAGATTGATTTTTCCGAAATAAACCCTACATTCTTCCCACAAATGAACTTTCAAGTACTACCCTCTGCTTTATTATATACAGTATATGACGCTAAACGATTTAAACAAATCTTGGTAACCGTCACCAAATCCCTCCTTCGATGTACGGGAATTTCAACGATCAGATCGTAAATTACGTGAAACAATAATAAGCCAATGAGAACGCATGCCGATCGTCGCTGACGAAATACCATTCTTTCCAAATACTGCATCCAAGCCTATTACGAACAACGAAATATGATTATCATCTTAATCGGACGTTTTTCAATCACAATTAGAATCCTCCACAGTGAAGCGAGCTATACATAGAAACTGCGTTTCCCGCCTAGACTTTTAATTCTATAAATTCAAGCAGGCATATCCGCACGATTTATGAGATCAGGGTCATCAATTTCGGCCGCGTTGTTCCAGTATGATAAATAATCCGCCGCGATAATTAATCACGTCGGCTGAGTTACACCGAGTAGATTTGCATTCGCCGCCAGTCCGTTTGAATCGTCGGCCAATAAAGCGTTCACCGCTCCGCGAAACGAGTCTGAGGTACGTACGCACAATGTTGCTGTTGCACCGCGCGTAAAGAACGAAGGAAGGGAAAAAAAAAAGAAACGAGAGCGTCGCGCGATCCATTTTCATTCGACACCGTGTGTATGTATCTTCCTACACGCGGGTCATGTCGATTGTGCAAACTGCGACGAGCCGTCGTCACGTGCAACAAAAGAAGAAACTAGATTCCCGTTCGCGTTACACAATATGCGTGTGTGTCGAATCACGTGGGAACGCGCGAGAAGTAGGCGAACATTTTGCGCGTGTCCGTCGTCGTCGAGAAGAGGGCTAATCGTGTGTTTACCGATCAACTTGCGAAATCGCCGTGCGATACCCGCGTACTATTTGCAAATCGATTATTCCGAAATTTCGCGGCGTGCAAAGGCCGACAGGCGATTGCGCCAACGTCGCTTGAACATTTCATCTCGGCCGATTCGTTGCGACACGCTCTTCGTTCTCCCTTCGATCTCTCGTTTTCTTTTCGATCTTCAGAGGATGTAAGTTTACAGAACCGCGCCCTTTCAATGTCGAGCGAATCAAATAAAGAGCGCGCGCGCGCGCGCTCGAGCGAGAGAGAGGGGGAGCCTGAGTATTTTTTCTCGTTTCTTACGAAAGCAACTTCTCCCGTGAACGGAGAGACCACACGAGTCAAAGTTTTTCACATCGCGTCGACGATCGAAGCGGACTTTCAGGTTCTTCGGGAACGGAAAGAGGAGAGAAAAGACATCGACCTCCTAACAGAGACGCTCAAGGTTTCGACGGGGCATAATCTCCTTACGCTACCTTTATCACGATGACGTGCCTGCCGCGCGATGGGGCCCACCACGATGTGCTCTCGCAGGGCCCGTTCACTTTCTCCAATTTGTCATTGGTGCGCGCGCTGTGTACGGGGCGATATTGCGATATTAATTAATCTTGCGCGCCCTGCATCCGCGCGCGGGCGCTATCGGATGCAATACACAGCGCGCAAAGGCACACACGTGCGACGGAGTGCGGCCAACGCGCGTCGTCGTATACACATACGCGAGCCGCTCACATTTCACCACGTGAGATAACATCCCGTGGAAGCAGGTGGAAAGTTCCACATAACCACAATCGCGTTACGAGTCCGAGCCGATCGTAAATCACACGGAAATAAATGAAAAGCGGCGCCCGCTCGGAACCCTGACTCCCCGGCGCAGCGAATTACTAACCGTGTAAACCGTCTGCGATTTTTCGTCGCTTTAATTGAAAAGATGAGAATCGCGTTTCCGGACAATTAGCCCGCCATCGAAGATCGATTCGGGCTCGTCTCGCCCGGCGCGAGACGGTCCCGATCGGTCGGGAAAACGAAACTTTCTCTTCGCACGTATCGGTGGGTTACAATGATCTTAAATTACTTTGTGAATTTCTCGCAGCGAAATCGCGAGTGAAGATTCAGTCGGAGCGGTAGCGAAGGTATTGTCACGCGAAGGAGCAACAGTGAGTGTTTCAATCGAGCTTAGAGTGGACTCTGACTCCATGACGAGTGAACGTATTTAAGCTTTAGTGAATTCTGCGCTTATTGGCCACGGTCGATCCAATTTCAATCTTTAATAATCTGATACGGGCTTAAGGGAGATCCCAGGAAAATTTGGGACTTGTCCGACATTGACAGCCGATTGAACGAAAGATGTGCGAGACTTGTCGCGAAGGGACTCTACAATCTTCGGCGAAGACGCGATACGTAGTGCGTCTCAAAATGGGACCACTTTCGAGGTTGCTCGTGACAGCCGGTGCACGGTGCGCGCTTTGAGGTATGCGCCGCGCCGCCATTCATAGCGATGCACGTGCATCGAGAAGTTTGCGCGTGTACGCCGTGCGCCGACATCACCGAGGATCGAGATAAGATCGGGGACAGGTGGAAAGTCCACCGGCTCCCACGCGACCCTCGTGTGTTTGACCATGTTCGAAATAGCTCGGACGGGACATTCAACTCGGATCGAAGGATTAGAATTAGGGATCGGTACACCCGCGGAGATTAGCGACCAACGGCGGCGAAGGGGAACGTGAGAACGGCTGCTCCTTCGGTTATTGCGACCGACTGTCCGTGGCTCTTCGACGCGCGGGTATATAAATAACAAAGCTGTCGGATCCGTTCCTCGGATCTCATCGATTTTCGATCGAATTTAGGAGATCGCGGATTTTTTTTATTAATATCAAATCGAATTTCACGTTATCTAACATTATCTGACGTCCTAAAACTCGGAATTAGAGTTTCCCAGCTTCTGCTTTTTTTCTTCTTTTCAGGAACGTTACAGCTAATTATTTGCTACAATTATTCATTTAATTGGGCTCTTAATTGCGTAGCAACGAAGAATTAATTTATTCCATCTCGCATATAAGGCAGATGACCGACAAAAAAAAAGATATTAGGAATGCTTGTACCGAATTCTTTCGCGGGAGATCCCATGTAACGTTATTTATCGATCTCATGAATTTTTTAGGTATACAAGATCTGTCTTCGAAGAGCCGACAGTGAAATTTAGTCAGGGACGGCGTCGCAAGTCATCGAGCACCGAACGGGATTCCGACTCCTGACGAGTCGAAAATCGTTTCTCGGCGACTCTTTTGCTCGGCCTAATCTTACGGGGAAAAAAGAAATCACTGCTATCATGTCGCGTGCTGGAAATCGATATTTTCGCTGTTCACGTAACTCACTCTTACGCTTCACAACGCCGCTCACGCTTTATTTTTAATTATATCCCACGCTAATAAACAGGTTTCATAGTGCCGCGAGCTCGTATTTCCATACCCGCGCGACTGTTGAGAACTTAATTAGCTTATGCAACCGGAGTGCGCGAAAAAAAAAGGAAAAAACGTATCTCCGAGATTATATAATCCACATTTCACAAAAGTGCAAAATCGCATCGAACTTCTCCATCGCGATTGCAACTTTTTACACAATTTCGTCGCCTCGCGTCAAGTATCGACGATGAACTCTATGCAGACCGCACAATCGTCACAGATCCTGAAAGATTACTCCGCTCACCGGCGGTACATTGTTTTTTTTCGGCATTCGAGCGATCCAGAGAGAACCGCTTGCGCGAACCGCAAGAAACGCGTCTCCGTCCTTTCGTCCGCCAGCACATCGCAGTTCGACGGCTGTCTTCAAGTTCTTTCGGATCATTTCTGAGAGGTCAGAGCGCGGACTGGCTCTTCGGTTTCCCGGTATCCGCCCCCTCCTGCCCCTTTATACGTTACACGAGGGATATGACGACCGACCAGGGGGGACCGGTCGATCCCCAGCCGAGGCTCATTGACGATTTCGGTCGCGTTGAGGCGTCATAAAGCGAAGAGCAACAAAATCCGGAGCCGTGCCTTCTTGTCTGCATTACGGTACACAAGGAGCGACGCGCCGTCTGACGATGTCGCGCCGGAAACGATAATCGACTGCATGTCGACGTGAGAAAGGAAAGAGAGGGAGAAAGAGAGAGAGAGAGGGGGGAGACCAGAGAGATACGGAGAGACAGGAAGGGAGAGAGATAGAACATTCATCTCCGAATGAATGGCGCAGGATCGATACGAGAAGTATCGGTTATATCGGCGCGCCTCCTTTCTCCAGATGCCTCCTCTTCTCGTCCCGCTACTCCCTTTCGATTCCTACACTCCTTCCACGGCCCACTTCGCGCAGACTACATATCCACGGTCCCCATGTGCGTGCACGCCCGTATAAATAAACGGTCCATACATTATTTATAAATCGCGCGGCTTTTATGCACCAACGGCAAGGTCAGATAAGATCTGAGGACCGCCGCGGGAAAGAAGGGATACGCCCGGCGCGCAACACGTGCGCAGGCTCTTGCGATCTCCGCGGGTTGACCCGTCGACGAGTCTCCCCTTGGTCCACGACGGACGAGGAAAGCCGAGGAGAGAGGTCGAAAATGCGATGAGCGGACGGGTGTGAGGTCGAATGCTGGGGATGCCTTGGAGACTCTCCGCTCAGACATGCTGGATGATCGTTACAAGCACAGACGTCGCGCGTGAAAAATGCGAAAAAACTATATAACGCGATTAATATTTATCAATGTTAATTTTTACGACGCCATTAATTACATCGCATAATTACTAGCCTCGCCGAGCAGACTGCGTCTGCGCAAGATTCACAGTCGTATAACTGCTGACGAATATTCATGGTGAATAATATTGATAATTAAAATATGAGAAATTATCTCGTGTATAACGAATAGACAATGTAAAATCAATGACACGTTCGTTGCAGACCCTTTACCATCAACTGTTCCGAGAAAATACGAAATTCCGCCGATTTTATTTCTCGGACGTCATAAATGATTTAACGCACGCGCGAAACACCACGCGAAGAAGAAAAAGAGAGGACCGTATTCTTTTGCACGATGACTCGAACGTTTCTTTCAGAAACAGATGACGCAGAATTAATACACGAGATCTCCGATGACGTAGCGCCGTGATGGAGTAGCGGCGAAAGAGGGAGGGAGAAAGAGAGGAAGGGGAGGGAGGGAATCAGGGATAGGGGGAGGGGAGAGGAACGACGGAGCATCGAGAGAACGAGATCTGGCAGTATGTTATGCCGACTCGATTGCAGATAATCATGCTCCGTGCACCGCATCGAACTTCATCGACCTATAAATCGGTACTCGCACAGCACTTATGGCCGCGCGCGCACGCGGCGACTCCTACCTGATGAGATGAGTTATCCAATCGCGCTAGGCATAAACATGCGATCATACGAAGCCCGCGAGCGTTGCACCGACCGCACGGAAACGCAAAGAAATCGCATTGACTGTAAAAGATCGCCCGCTAAATGTAAACTGCGAGAGACAATTCGAGTTATGATCGCGCAGGACCAATTGAAACCAATTATTAAACGGAAACGCGTGCGTCGCAATTAACGCGCGTGGCTTCGCGTTTATTTTACGCGATTCTCTTGCGATGACACGACAGCTTTTACGTAAGGATACTGGATATCAAAATTAAAATCAGTCTCGCATTATCTGCGGAACTGATTGTGCAATCAAGAAATCAGTTCTCATAATCGACGCAAAGACAAATCGTGTCGGGCGAGAAAAAAAAGGATTTTGCTACAGCGGCAAAACATTTTTAGCTAAACCATGATTAGCTGCGGCAGCAAAATCTTTTCCATGGGAGGGTTAACTATGGAGTTGGTTAAATTTCACTGCGTCCGATCACGTATCTCGATGATATTCATCAATGTGTCGAAATAAATCTTCAGATGCTGACTTTAGATAAATTCTGTGCTGTCAGATACGAAAACGCGTTAACTCGTTTATACGTGAAATCGAATGTTTGACGTCGAAACAGAGTCGGCCTAATGTCGCGGTCGTAACGATCGCAAATTATCCGTCCGGTTTCAGGCACCCTGGGTCTCGCTCGGATCAGTAGGCAATATCTCATAGAGCAGCCGACTTGTGTTTAGCCTATCACGAAGTGGATGTCCTTGTCGTGACCGTGAGGCTAATTGCCGGTGGTCAGCACGAGGACGAGCGTTGGGAGAGGATAAATGGTAGTGGTAGTAGTAATGGCATGTGGTGGTGATGATTGTGGTAGCGATGACGATGATGAAGATGACAATGACAATTGCAGTGACAATGAAAATGACAATGACGGTGAGGTTGACGACGATGACGACGACGATGACAACGACGATGACGACGACGCGAAAGAAAAGACGAAATATCACGCTGATCCCGAGGAGGATGTCGCCCGAAGAGCGGCAAACAGCTCCGGCCGCTTCATTTTGTTCGCGGCCCCACCATCCATCATCCTGACTCCGCTGCCCCTCCGCGTCCTTCCCCTTTAAAGGACGCCTTAGCGCGTGATCCTGAACGCGAGGCGCTCGCTTATAAGCCTCGTCGAAAAGATGGATGACGAAGGGTATTAAGTTTTTGTCTCTAATGCTTCTTCTATGCGTTGCGCAACGTGCATCGCCGAGCACGAGTCAGGATCGCGAGCGGAAGCTGTTGCGAGCGAAAAGAAAGAGATGATTGCCGCCAACTAAAATTCTCCCCGAAGATCTCGGATTTAGGCAAGGCTCTCGATTATATCTTCGTTAATGACACGAGAAAGAGGACGCGACGTTATCAAACTACAACTATCGAAACTGCAGATTTTTACGAGCGCGGAAATTGCGGGAAAGCGCGGCACACTTTTCAAAATGAGCCGGCTCGAAAGATACGCGCGCGCGAGCGCGCAATCGTCGTGACATCGGCGAGACGATGCGAGATAGAAAGTTAGAAGCTAATTTAATGTCACTGGCGTTACCACAAAGAGCCACCATCGGCCGCTTTCTCGTCGCTCGTCTGTAATGCGGCTGACGCGTGGATGTTTCTTCTAAATCGTCGACGGTGATACGTGTTGTGGAAAAACGATCGGCCGTATTACTCGCACGAGGTGTATAATTTGAGCGGGATACCCCGGTCGGAATCGTAGACGGGGATTTCTCGGGTGGAGCAAGAAGAAATCTATCCCGGGAGAAAAAGAGAGGGAAAGAGACAGGTGAGATGCCCCGCCGAGATGCTCTCCGAAGACGTCAAGTACGCGGAAATCGCGTTACCGGGAACGAGAATTTCTCGTTAAGAGAAACTCCGTAAATGTAAAGTCCACGACCGAGACGATGGGGACGGAGATCGCTCATTCAAGTGGATACACAGATTTTCCCGGAACACTTGAGAACTCGTAGAGAAACGCTGCTGCGTCTCTTTCTCTCTCTCTCTCTCTTTCTACCCCCTCCCTTCCCCCCTCTCCTCTCCCCCTTCTTCTTCTACATTGTTTTCTCATCGAGAAAAAATCGTACTTACGCGGAGAAATACGACAACGTCGGTGACTGTTCGAACTCTTATCCAGCGAGAATCTCGTCGATGTTTTAAAGTAATTGGCGAATAATCGGTAGGATGTTAAGTTCGATGGGAAAAAATGAAGATCGACAGTGCGAGAAGAACACCGACGGGAGAAAATCACGCCGCGCGGAAAATCGAAAGATCTCGCGATCGCGCACAGGGAGACTCCGTGAAAATCGATATCTGTCGAGCGATTTAGTTTGCAAGCGGCCGATGAAATTGGATTCGATTCATCAACTCCTGTTAAATAGTCCACGAGCAAATACGGGTGGCTTTCAAGCGCGATAACGCTCGAACGGAGCTCAATAAGAGCGGCGAAGGCTTTATCGTTCATTGAAATTAATGATACCCGACGCGGTCTCGTCGACGATAGTGGTGTATTTTTCTTGCCGGCCTGACAGGTGATTACGCCAGTGAGATCTCGAAGTAATTGTTTACAGCACGCTTATTAAATGTACACGGTGTCCCAGAAGTGCCCTCTCAATCACGAATATGTTACAAGGGGCGACTGAAGTGAGCAGAGAGACCACTTCGACGCATTAAAAAATAAAATACACTTTTAACATCTGTGATATCTATAACGAGCGACTGGAACGCAACTTCCACTTGCTTCAATTAATTTCAAACGGATCCTCATCTCATGGGATATCCGGTAGTATTATCGCGACGCGTATCTCAAGTAAAACACGGCTGTAAAGATAGTTTTCGATTAAATTTCATTCACTATGTATTTTCTCGAGTCTCCAAATTTGCGTGAAAAGGAAATCATGTGCCGAGAAATACGCGACTTCTGAGATTCTGAATGCTATTACTTTTAGTACACAGTAAAATTTTGTGTTAAAAACGGTCCACTTAAATTTTGTGTTATTTTAACATGGAGAATATATTAAATTAATGTTATATTTATACACTTTACAACATATATTTGTGTAATTTTTCACACATTCCCAGTGTCAACGTAAGATTTCAAGTGGACCGTTTATAAGACAAAATTTTTTTTACTATGTAAATAAATAGATAAATAATCCCCAGTGTGACAATAGTATTCTTCAAAGGTCTGTCGAGTGAATTGTTAACAATAGACTTCTCTCACAATGATGAAAGCGAGAAGGCCTCTAAACGCGCAAGTTCGCACCGACCCCGGTATCGCGCGATCGTCCGAGTCTTCAATGAATCCCTTATAAAGGTAAAGAGCCGCGCAGCGTACAACGGCTTCTATGGCGAAGCCGGCGCAAGGTTGTGCGAGGAAAAAGCTCCGATTCGACGGAAAGGAGAGTGCATACACCTCCTCCTCCTCCGCCTTGTCCCGCACTCCGGCTTCACCGGATTCGATTAATCGGCCGGAGGCTATCGATCGAAGATGAATGCACCGTAAGGCGGCCCACCTCGTCGCAGCCTCCATTCACTAGGAACGGTCTACAGGCGGATTCATTTAGCGTCGTCGATATCGTATTCGTTGTCATCGTCTTCGACGATCGCACTTCTTTCCTCTTTCTTTTCTCCCGTATGTATCGTATGCCATTACGACTGGCTCTGTTCGCCTTTGAGACTTTCTGCCTTTTTGTGACACACAACGTTAGGGATGCCGGCTCGATCGAACACTCGGGACCATCGCCGTCGATCAAGATTACCGATCGCGATGCTCCTTTCGTGCCGCGACGGAATCATAATGGATCGTTTAAGGGCTGAACGACCGCCGACGAGGCGGGATAAACGTTATCGTGAAATTGATTCCCTCGCCGCGATCTCGTTGCACTCGCATTTATCCCTTTCTTGCTACGACATCGCGGATCACGATCCTCTAACGTTATCTAATCGAGTCAACGATTCGAACATCACGCGGTCAGCGGAAAAATACCCGCGATTATGGATCGAACGTCGAACTCCACGCGGCTCGATAATGAAATATCTAGATTCCGATAAACGGGCAATTCGCCAACGTAGATCCGTAGAAGAATCTAAGGATACGCCGGAATTCTCAAGTAAAACAAAGCAGAAATATATCCCGTCAACGAACACGCGAACTTGAAATCGAGTCGAGAGCGGAGGAATGATCATTAATTCGTTTCATATGTTAATATAACGAGGCGCGTCTTTAGACGCGCGCGTGCGGGGCCGCTCATTAGCTTAATTTATTGTTGCTCGAGTGGAAGAAGTACGCCATCGAGATACGATATGCACGAACATTCGTCAAGAGACATGAAGAAGGTAGCGAACCGCGTCACACGGCGGCGACGACGGCGACGACGACGGAAAGAAGAGAATGATGGAGCTCGCGCCTAAGTAATAGCGATTTATCGCGCCCTTCCATCCCGATGTAAAACGAGCTGCGTACATAGAGATATTCGCTTTTATCGCCCCGCTGTTTCAGCTTGTAATTTAAACGGCAGGACGGTCCCCAAAGCCCCGAGCGCGCTGTCCCGAAGGCGAGAAACAAATATCAAGATCGGCCGTGCGATACGTCATACGCACACCACCGGACATAACAGTACCTCGCTTACGGCCCCGACTTCGTAAGCCAACTAAATATACGGCTAACAATGGCCAGGTTATGCATGCCGCACGGATGAAGTTTTGACCGGCCTGTATAGGCGCGACGAAAATAAACTACGAGATTAACGGAGCCCCCCGAGCGAATAGAGAATTTCGAAACACGGGGAGAATGAACGGAGAGCACCGATTCTGACAATTCGATCCAGTTTTACGGAATTTTCAGACAAATTATTAAGTTTTTTCTTCACGAGATACGTGCCATATTTTTGTGTTTTCATCCTCGACACCTCAGGTTAACCTTCCTCGATATTTTTTTCACTTTGATCGCGAGTCTCCTCATTATAAAATATTACCTCTGAAAAAAGAAAAGTCTAACAAACAGCGCGGCGGATTTACAAGAAATCTTATTGAAGGTTACTGAATAGACAGAGATTAAAATTCTCAGGAGTAAATGAGAGTCCGTCCGTGGGACGAGATACAAAAACGAAAAGGTGGACAGGCGAATGGCGTATGAGTTGCGTTTAAAGTGTCAAAATTGCCATTATACTCCGCGGCACCGAAATGCCTCTCTTCCCGGCACTGCCGCGACGTGTAATGACGCCGCCGGCGCCAAAAGTTCTCCGTGCGTCGACGCGACAAGCCCAAAATTCTTGTGCCGCGACGGCCTTCTGCATACTGATGCCCCTCCGTAAAGCGGAGCCTTACGCTTTTAACACCGTATAAATTCGCGTCGGTGACTATTACGCGCGTAGCGCTGAGCGACGTCTCGATTACGATAACGCACATTTTGCAGGACGTGCGACGCTCGGGTATCCCTCTTTCTTTCCTTCTCCGTCTCTCTTCCTCCACGTTCGCGAATTTCAACCGGCTATTCCTCGCAGGTATCCGCCGGGTTTCGATCTACGTGTCAGATAAAGGCTGTCGCGAGCTCGAAGATCTCCGATAAACATTCGGTATCTTCGAAAGAGACGCCTATCCCAGAAATTTTTAACATAATAAAGTATTAAGCGAAAGAAAAAAGAAAAACATCGCGGGACTTTCCGCGCCGTTTCGTGCGTATGCTATGAGCGTTACTTCAAATAAATCGAATGCGCGCGACGCTAAAATACGATTATTATTAAAGGGGAATATTTTTCGGGGTAGTGCAGCACGACGGTGCTTCCAGCGTGACGCGAGTACGAGATAGCGATCTCTATCGCCTGTATTAATAATTTCTGGTGACCGTGGCAAACAGACCGGACACTTTTGAAGAGAAATTTATGCTCAGCGCGAGCACGCGGATATCCACGCTGCTCGCTTGCTTGCTGGCGCGTATCGCACGTATTGTACGTGTACGCAGATGTAATCATGAAATCGTAAATATTATGAGGAATGTCCCGAGTCGCGTCGAATTACTGAACATCTCTCTCACGCGATACACGATGTCGTGAAGTTATGGATCTCTCGATAACGATCCTTTTCGACTTCGTACCGATGCGCCACCACTCAGGCGCGACTTTATGAATGTGGAATTCTACGGAAACATTCCGTTCTGACCGCGGGACCTTCGAACGAAATTTTCGAGAGTCTAGGTAAATATAAAAGTGAGAGAGGAATGAAAAATTCAAGATCGGGAGAGAAGGAGAAGGATGCTCGAATCGATGTCAACGGCGCCAACTCGCGCGTCGTGACTCTCGAGCGGCGACTATAAATCGAAGCTTCGTATCTGCGACTGATAGCACTTATCTTCGTTCATCGCGGGATAAATCGTCGTCGGCGTCGTCGTACGGTCGTTTTCGCGCGTGACCGTAGTTAACGGTAGTCACGCGCGGGATCGTTCTCGTCGCGAAACCGAAATAAACGGCCTCCGATTTTATAGCCTCTCCTCTCGCGTTTTCGGCCGGGCTTCTGTGCAGCGGCCTTACGGTTTTCCGAAAGGTCGTGCTCGTACGTCGATAATTTATAGGACTCCAATTAGACCACCAAAGGACCGGGCCCGTTTAACAATATTAATTAAAGCGCCTTCCCCCCGTTGTGTGCTTAATTACCAATTACCGATCGCGGGCGACGCGAGAGGACGCCGGGCGGAAATTATTCCCCGATCGGCGGGAAAAATGCGCCACACGCGGACCAAAATGGAAACTTGATTGCGTGTCAAGCGCAAGTCATCGCAAAAATCCGCCCGAACAATAAAGCGAGCAACGACTAGCAGCGGCCGCTACTGGAATGTTAATTCGCGTGGCCTTCTTTACTCCGTCGCGTCGCTCGGGAGGAACTTTTTGTTGCGATCGACGGGGGAGAGAAAAGTTACGAGAGTTACGCGAGACATTCCGACCGCGGGGCTAGACCCGTGTGTAAATTCCGTCTAAGAAATCATATTTCCGTGCTTATCTTTCCGACACGTCGTATTTTCCGTTTCGTTTGTATTTAACGAATATGATATTTTTACCCTTTCTGACGCGTCGAGCGAGAGCGAGAGAGCAAGCGAGCTTATTGTTACGTCGCGATACATGACGACGGTCGCGCAATGCGAGGCAACACGTGTAAACGCGTGCACGCTACGATAAACGCTCGTGACTCGATTGACTGTAATTAATGGTTTTTCGCGTGTCCCCGCGCAGAACTTTATCTCCGTGCGCTAATCGCTGAGACCAGGCCGTTCCGTTTCATTAGAGGGCCGCGAAATTACATTCCGCGAGCTATTAAACCACGTCGATTGTTTGGGGCGAGCGATATATTGTCTATCCAGCTGCGTCAAGATCTCATCAACGAGAGCAGAGAGAAAGACGGAGATGGAGGTAAAAAGACGAGCGGGAGAAAATCTATGCTATGCACAACCGTCGACGTCGATTGCGTAATGGCGCGCGTTAATTGCCATCGGTCGAATCGGAGAATCCGGAATTTCCCCTCGCAACCGCGGTTAATTAATCGAACGTGCACGTAGGTGCATACCCGTGTGCGCGTCGATCACGGGTCACGAACACAGGCATCGCGAAACAACGTCGTCCGGAGGCAAAGTTACCGTCGCACGTGAGAGTCGGGTCGAATAAAAGAAATTACACATCAAACGAGATAATGTTCCCCTTTCGCAATGCTGAACAGCTGATCGGATGAAAACATGGCAATTAAGGGAAAAGAAATCAACCAAGGATTGGATTTATGGATTTGTCGCATTAAGACCGATATTCACAGTCAGATCTTATATTTAAGACCGTCTTAAGTTCATCTTCAGATGCTTCACTGAAATGAGCCGTATAAGCATCGGAAGATGAACTTAAGATGGTCTTAAATACAAGATCCGACTGTGAATACCGGCTTAAGGGTCTCTATCGCGCAAAAGATGAATGAAATTTTATTATAATTAATTCGAATCTTTTTCTTCTCTCTTAGGTTACATCACGAGATCAAGAGGAGGATACGAAGAAGGAAAAAAGAAGAGTCTCCCGTCTGAGAGGTATCAGGAAACTGATAGGAAAAGAAGATATTCGCGAAAGCCGGGAGGAAGCCCGAGGTACCGTAAGGCGCCTTGAAATCGTTTCACCGGATCAAAATTTAAGGTCCGTCCCGAGCAACCGTCGCAAGAGAAAGAAGGAAGGGGGAGGGAGAGGGGAAAGAGAGAGGGAGAGAGAGAGAGAGAGCCCTCTCACCCCAGGAAATTATTTCTCGAAGGCACTTACGAGGCGCTCACGAAGAAGTAATCGGACTCTGAAAATACCGAGCTGCACGCCGATAATGGCCGGTCACGAGCGAGCATGGCCCGAGGGTCCCTTTAGTCAGAACAAGAACGAACGTACGCGCGTAATAAGCCGATTTCTTTTATTAATCATATTTCCTATCGTGCGGTACGATTGTGCATGCTGCACGTTGAAATTAAATATCCTGATGTACGAGTGAGATTACACGTAGGCTCGCGTAGGAAATATTTCTATCGAAAGGCGATTTAAAAATCGCGCCTCTCATTTTTCTCTGTTTTTCCCATCGCAAAATATAGAAAATATCACGGACTATTTCATGGCCTTTACGGGCTTTCCGAGAGATAAATTGAGCGTCTAACGCCGCGCTCTCGTCCGAAAAATAACAGAGTGTTACTGAGACGAACGATCGAATACCGAGCAGCGATCTAAGCGTCGTTCAGCGTTCTGCGCGAGGCGGACGTCGACTTTCTTTTCTCTCTCTCTTTCCGCTGCGGTTACCGAAATGCAAGCTTACCGGGAGAACGATGCAACGGCCAACGGGTAAAGAAACATTGCGTCGCGTATGCATACGTTATTTGCGGTCGTGCGGACGATGGCGGAGAGGGACAGGCGGACGCGAGGGCGAGGGGAGTGGAAGCGAGACGGGGAGAATAAACCGATACGGAGATACCGCATCCATGCGAAAGCCGACAGGCCAACAACTCTCGGAGGGGGCCTCTCGTAGGGGTGCTGGAGGAAGACGGCTGGAATGCACCGAGAACAGGTCGCAAGGCTGCCGACATTCCGAAATTTGCAACGGCGTGAGGACCGGGAAAAAGATGCCGCGGTATATCGGCGAGCGCCCGCGCAAGCAGAATTTCGGAGCCGGCGATCGCTTGAATCGTTCAGTCCCGTTCTCGAGATACGCCGAATCACGATCCGTTCAGACGAGAATGCGAAGTCGGTGAAATAATAATTCCCGTAAAATCTATGAAATAATAATTCCCCTGAAATCGATGAAATAATAATTTCCGTTAAATTGGATTTAATCGGTACGGTAAAAAAAAACTGTTTCGATTTCTCGCGAAGTTTGCAGCGCAACCAAGGACGTGAGAGAATTCAGTCACCGATTTCTCAGTTTTAAACTTGTCTTCTTTATATTATCTAATCTTTTTATGTTATAACCTTCACTTGTAATCTTGGAAATATATATATGATGACTTATCGTAATGAAAATGCACAAAATGAGCATAATTATTATCCAATTTCCAATATTTTTCATACCATCATCAAGTCGCCCCATATTTGCAGCGGTATCAAGATTGATAAAATTCGAATGTTGATCAATTCGCGAGGAAAAAATGTAAAAACTTTCAAATTTAAAGTTCTCCACTGTTCCGATATTTGTATTAATTTATTGAACTCACATGCATGTCGTAAAAATTTGCAGATACGTGTTAAATCAGTTCTTACGAGAGAAATGTATAAAAACAGCTATATATAACATTTTCTCAAAGATATATTAAGCGGACAGGGTCGACGGAGGAGGGATAAAATCGTAAAGGACATAATTTCGCGTAAATGACGATCCGCAGTATCATTGTAACTTCGGTTAAAGGATTGCACAATTAACCCCGACAATTAATGAAGCATTAAAACGAACGGTAAAGTGGCGACCGGGTATAAAGAGACGGTGCGTGACGTGCAGGAAAAAAATGCGCATTTACGAAGTGACAACGATTCCGCTACCACGAAATGGAATTTTCCTCCATCTCGTCTCGATACACCCGGTAGCGCGAATTGATTTTTAACGTTTTTATCCTCGCTCCAACCTCCTTCTCTTTCTCTCCTCTTTCTCTTCCTCTCTCTCTCTCTCTCTCTCTCTTTCTTTCTCTCACCTTGGGATTTTTTACGGACCCGTTTAGTCATCGTCGAAGACTCGGCCGAAAAAAAAAAATCGTACGAGACGAAAAAAGCAGAACTATAAAGATTCCATTCTCGTTCTGATGCTCGCTGAACGCACCGGAAGCTATATTTATATCCACGATCGTGACGCAGCGGTATCTCGCATGCACTCGCAAATTGAAGGAACGAGACCACCGTTCGAGCATTGTTGTTCTATCTCTTACGGTTAAATCAAACATCTAAGCCTCTCTTGAAGCGAGATCTCTCTCTGACGCATGTTGCAGCAGAGTTTAATGTATATTCCCTGTTAGTTCGCTTGAAATTTCTCGATATTATCAAGCATACGATAGATAAAAGCCAACACATCATCGACACGCTTCCCTTTCGTCTCGTACGATTTTACGTTGACGATGCATGAAAAAAAAAACGGCCAAACGGGGTTGTCGACTTTTTATACGTACGTGTCTAAATTTATATGCAACGGAAACGATGCTCCGACATTTTCTTTTACACCCGGGCAATTTCTTTTAACGCGCCGGATTTTATAATACGTTCGCCTCTCTCACGACGTGCCCTTAAACTGCCGAGTAATTGTCGCTCGTTACATGCGCGTGATTATCCGTCGTAAAAAAAAGAAAGAGAGAGAAAACTCGCGCGTACGAACGCGAAGTCGAAGTCTGACTAAACATCAAGTCGCTGCGAAAAGAGGGAGAGAGGAAAAAAAATGATAACAAAAACAACGTGGCGGGTAGTAAACTACGCAACTGCGGTACGACTCCCGGCGTAATTTGCAAAACGATAATATCCGTCGTATAATATATCGTACTTAGTATACCGTATTTAATAGGTCGTGCACGGCGAATATATCGTAACTCTCTCGCGCGCGAAGTTGGGCGAAATCTCGGCGTCGTTGTCCCTCGCGATCGTTACACTTCGTCCGAAATCGCTATCCGCCGTTTTACGCGTTTTCAGTTGCCGGAACGTTCGCTCGTTCGAGACTTTACGTACGACCACAATCCCATAAATTACGTAATAATTTGAACGTGACTCGCGAGAATACTATCTCATCCCGGCCGCCGTTCCTGCCCGTGGCGCACTATAACGTCGATCGAATATAAACTCTCATCCTTACTTTATACGCCACCGGTTACGATCTGGAAAAGGTACGGAGCGATCGCCGGGTGAAGTTAATGAACCGCGACTGTCGGTGCAACCGAGCCGGAAGATCGGATGTCGCGTTCGCCGGTTGAAGGACAAAACGTGAGGAAACAAACGGAACGTCGCGTTCGCGAGCGATCGCGAAACGACGGCCGCGTGCCGGATCTTACATAATGTCCGCATCCTGACATCGGGACCTCCGTCCGTATCTTCCCCCGCTCGTCCTCGATCTCAGGAAGGAATTCGAGGGCGAGCGAGGAGATCGTCGGTTACCCGTTGAGTCAGACGCTCGGGCACGAGAGAGAGAGAGAGAGGGAAATAAAGAGAAAGAGAGAAGCGTTTATTATTGTCCTAAGGTGAACCCTCCGAGGACTAAGGAACACGCATACCGAGGTATAAAACGACATATGTAAATGTGTGAATACAAAGTATGAAATATATAAACCAACAAAAGATCGAATTATAGCAAAGGGAATGTAAGGTAAGAAGAGGGAGAGAGAGAGAAAATGCTCGGATAAATAGAATAGTGTAGATCGGCTTGATTCTCCTTGAGAACGTAAATAGTAATCAGTTACTACAATGTCACGGACAAACGCGGAGGAATACCGAAAGCAGAAAAGTACGAGATGTGTCGTGATCATCGTAAGAATAAATGATATAAAAATTTCTAAGGATTTCCCATGATAAAACTTCTCTGTAACCATTTATTTAATATTAGATAACGCAAAACGGCTCCTCTGTTACTTTCCTCCTCAATCAATATTTTCACTTCGACGAGGCCGAGTATTAAAAAATAAAATTATTATTATTCTTCGAAATGAGAGAACTTCCCTGCGGATAGAAGAAACATTTCGAAACTTAACGGCAACTTTTCCGATCGACAAAGCATCGTGTAAAATGACTGTCCATTAACAACATTTCTCACCGCTTAATTACGACAGTTCGACGAAAAGTCTCGACTTCGTCCTTAACTTTGACAAGTACGAGCCTCTCGCGTCGTCCCGATACTCGATAACTATAACTACATGTGCGCGCTTACGTAAGTCAGAAGAAGATGGAGTAAGAAGAAAGAGAAAGAGTGTGGAACGGGGGAGGGGGACAGGAGGGAGAGGTGGAGGAAGGGGGAGAAAGCAAGAGCGCGGTAGCGAAAGAGGAGGAGCCGAAAAGAGCGAGAAAGAGGGTTACGCGGAGAAAGAAGATAGAAGGAGTCCATCAAGCAAAACTCACCCTGTTGCATTCCAGAGCCTCCGCGCTGTGCTCCTCCTTCTGCTTGAAGCAGCTGCTGCACTTGCTCTTGTTGAATATGTTCGGCGCGAACTTCCTGCACTCGGCGCCACGGACGCCCGCCGTGCCACCCGACATCGCGACACGTGCGAATTAACTGCGACGGCCGGACAGCATCGTCTTCTTTCTTCCTCGTTCTGTCCCCCTCTCTCTCTCTCTTACTCACTCACTCACTGCGATTCACCGGCGGCGACTCCGATTTCGCGCGGCTCGTCGGAAAAACCGTCTTTCTCCCTTCTCGCGCGCGAATGTCACTCTTTCTCGCACAGCCGCGGACGATCGCGCTGAATGATCCCGGCCGTCTCTCGACGGAAGTCTCGTAGCAGAACCGGTCGTTGACGCGGACTTTTTCTCGGGACAGAGATTCAGCCGGCTCGGATTCGCCTCGAGTGCGTCAATTCGGTTCACTCTTGAGACACGCGATCTCTCTCTATCGCGAGTGAGACGAAACGCCACGAATCGTCGGCGATCGCGCGCTGATAACGCACGCGGCTCCGCGGTAGCCGAGGCCTCCTTACGGGACCGCGAATACAACCGGTCGTTGACGTCGATCGTGCGCCGCTAATCTCCCGACAAATTCGCCGCCAGCTGTTCTATCTTTCACTCTCCGCTTCGCGGCCGGCGATCGTGAACTCGTCGATCATACGGCGCAGAGTCCGCGAATCGACTCCGAAAATCGCCGCCCGGGTGCGCGTAACTCGTCCTTGCCGGAAGCGTAAACACACGTTCGCGCGCCGAATTCCACCGTCCGAATGTTCGCGGTTCCGAGAAATGACCGCCCTTCGCTCCCTCGAAGGAACACGCTCGTCGTGTGTTTACCGTCCTTCACCTTCAAATCACCTTGCGACTCTCTCTCTCTTTCTCCCCCTTGACGTGGAATTTCGGCACGCGCGTTACGCACTGCGATCGTGATTCACGAGCGAAGGAGCGGAGCACGATGGGCGCGTACACGTAACCGTGCGCGCGGCGGTGTACACACCTCCTCCTCGCCGACTGTCAGTGCGCGAACCCGGCCGAAACACTCGCTTCTTCGCCCCACTCGACGCGCGCGCGCGCTCTCTCGCGTTCGTACACACGTAGTAAGGTACACTCACACGCCTCCTCTCCCGTGTATCCTCCTTCGATCGACTCGGCCACGACCTCGCCTCTCCGCTGCCGACACTGCCCAGGTGGAGCACGTGGATTTACGCCGTCACTCGGACGGCCGAGCTTCTGCTCTCGTCCCTGGCCCCGCGTCACACGGAAGTCGATCGTCGTCCTCACCGGAGATTCGCCGACATGTCACCGATCTCGCGCGCGCATGCAGCAGGCGCACGCGCGCACACACCCACCTGTGTGTGCACCCGATCGCGAAATTGACGAGCGCGTATGTCTCGATAACGGAGAGAACGCTCCGGATCTCTCCGCGTCAACTGTCACTGTAGCCGACTGTCAACACGTCGGGCTGTCATTACTGTCAACGCGCGGCTGTCACCGACGGAGACGCGCACGGTGTCGCACGCGCGCGAACAGCCGCGATTTGAAACACGGTGGACCGTGCGTGCGTTCGTTCGCTCTGTGGCGGACGCGTGATCCCGGGACGAGACCGGTACGACGTACGCAATTGACGGGCGCACTTACGACGGCACGGCGCGTCGCGCTGCCCACGACAGTACTCTCGCGCGGACGTCCATCTGCGATCTGGCCTCGTTTGACTCTATCTGCGCGCCGCCGGGCAGCGCTCGCTCTCGCCCGGCCGACCGCGCCACGCGTCGGCGAGCCCATACGCGCGCGCCAAGTAGTGCGCCGCGCGACGGAACCGACCGAGTCGCCCCGAGCGCACGTGAAGCTACGGCGCCTATTTCTCGCCGGAACTTTCGGCCGATCTCTGAAATTCAGAAATAAACGCGGGAATTTATTCACTCCCTGGGGAAGAGGTGGTCTGTCTGTCTCACAGTTTGCACTTCTTATGCGCTGTTCGTGTGTCTTCTCTTTTTGTACAGGAGCTATGTATCTACCGCGTCCATTGGTCATTCGAGCGTTATTTTATTCAAGAAATAGAAAGTGCAGGAGAGTGCAGTTGAAGCGAACAAGCCTATGCTCGTTTGCCGTTACGATTTTGATTGTAACATGCTGTTGCAAGTTTGATTTTTACCCCCGATTGTCAAAATGGTCGCGATGTACCTTCGATGATTCAATAATGTGCAGTTCGCGTATTAGAGTATCCGAATTATTGAACTTGCTTGAAACCCGGTTTATTATTATCCGGCCTGAGAAGCCGTCGTCATAGAATGATTTTCGCTAAACTCTGATTAAGCTAATCGATGAATAATAATAATTAGAATTGCCAACACCAGTTCCTAATTCTGTAACTTGTCGTTCAATAGTAGTCGAAAAGTTAATAATCTCCGCCTATGTTAACAAGATAAAATAAGTAATACTTGAATGACAATAATTCTAAGTCGTCTATTAGCTTAATTGGAGTAAAACCTTAGTTTTCCCGAGGAGCCATCTTCGTCTTAACTCACCGAATTGAAAAGCCGTTTTCATCTTGGCTCATCGAGTTGAGATGTGAAACTGTTATTTTGGAGAATCATTTTCTATCTCAAATATGACGGGCTTCGTGAAGGTAGTTTCGAATGAAGGCAGATGCGATACCAGAAGATTCAGGCCCAGCAGGATCGAAATAAGTTTATAGACTCTCCTTGTTCCGCCATTTTACCTTTCGCACTCAAATTGTAAGAACGATATCGCGCGCGCGTCACGATGAGTTAGTGCTGCCATCCAACGGACGTTTCGATAACTTCACGCACCCAACTACATGTAAACACCTCCGCATCTTACACATGATTTTTACCTCGATTATTTGTGCCTTTTATTTTATATTCTATATTCCCGATAATCAGTCGCTTTGTATTTCATGCAAATTTGCAAAATATGATTGGCTGTGCAAGAGTCACAGATGCGTTATCCGTCGTCACATTCCGCTTTATTGACTTACCGGTTTTCTCTCCAACGAGTGGAAACAGAGAACGCAGCGATACGAGATCCGACGCGTCACTTTGCATTCCCGACGAGAATTTATTGCGCGACTTATGTCGAAATGGGAGCGAATTGAATCTCGAACTACTGCGTAACTGGCAAACGTGCGACATTCTCGACAGCCTGTTTCGCGAGGTATCCGCTTTCCGGCCACTACTTTATGGCTGCGTTCCAAAATTCACCGTCAATACTACAAATCTACAGTTTATGCTAGGTATACTGTGGCCTGTATTCGGAATTCTTTTACTGATAAAAGTGCCTCTAAAAGTTGCTTAGAAACTATTTGATCGGCTGAGAAGCCATATTTAAGGTACTCTTATCGATAGAGAGAATCCAGAATATGGGCTTATAAATTTTCAATACTAGCAAGGAATATCGGAACGTAGCCTGTGAATCTGGTCGTAAGAGAAAAGCGCGGAACTCATTTTCGGCGTTCTCAGTGTCGATTCACGATCACGGAACTCACTTTTGGCAAGCCGAAAACGCGCACAGACAGGAATTCGAACTTCGAGCCACCATTAACTGAATAATTCACTACTCGAGTCACGTTGGCGACGAGCAGCGCTGCCGAGCGCGCGCGTATGTATCAGCTGATTTTTACGTCCGGTTCGACGAGTCATGCTTTTTCTTCCGGTCCGTTTAGACCGTCGTTTCAGTATCTGCGGGATCGACGGTGAAGATGGTAGATGAAGCTGGTGACAGGTTCGTAGGTCGAATTATTCTCTGCTTCACGCGCGAGATCCGGCGCTTCCCTGCGACGACAATGTCGCCAGGACGCGTCGTTTCGACGCGATCCCCGTCCTCGCCGAAGTGGAATTAACCTCAAAACGCGGCGCTGCCGCGTACTTCGGATTAATCTCACGCAACAGTCGCCGTCGCGCTCGTCCGACCATGAATATTTCAGCGAGTAATAAATGTTCAGGTTTCAAAGCGACGCTCGTGGGATGATCTCACGATCGGGAAATACGGTATTCTCGATCAGGACGGCTCGCTGAGCGGCGTGTTAGCGGCTCGTATCGGTTACTGTTACTTTCACTGCCGTTCTTTTCACAACCATTAACACACACTTCTCTCTCTCTCTCTCTCTCTCTCTTCCTCTCTCTCTCTCTCTCTCTCCGTATTGTTGTGATATTTAATTGGCCATGCCGTTGCAAAACCCCGCTGCATCGTCTGAAATCTCGCCGGTTTTACGCGAAACGTACGTATGCGTTCAAAACAAAGCTTGCATTGACCAGCTCTTTGTAATCAATGTCTTACATAACACAAAAGAATGAGATATCCCGGAAGGAGTCTCGATTTCCGCTGTTGTTTACCATGGAAAGGTCGACGTGTGTGCATAATAATTCTTCAATCGTACATTTTCTCAGCTGACAATCGGGAATAAAGCTAACATTGCCACACACAAGGTGGATTTAGATCTCTTTCATTCAGGAAATTTTGCAATTGTAGATAATAACCTTGGGTGTGACATGAATTACATAAACTTTGCGATTACATTTACACGTTGATATTAGATATTATCGAGAGTTTTAATATCCTCGGAGATTGAACAGTATTCATATAAAACAAATAGCCTTAGTGTATTATCTCTTTGTCTTTTTCCAGAGATGAATCCTCTAATGTTGCCATTATTCGGGAGGTATACGACAGTGAGAATGCTCATGAGACATTCGAATACGAGTTAGAGCGAGCTCTAGAATCAGAATGCAATTTAATTGTAATCGAACCATCGAAATTAGGTGACGAAACCTCCAGATGGATAGCAGTAGGCAATTGTCTTCATAAGACTGCTGCCTTATCAGGTCTTGCTGCGATCGTCACAGGTTAGCTCAAACAAAACTGCACGTGCAGTCTTTATTTTAACAAGATTTTTATTAAATTTATTATCCAAGTGACACGCAAATTCCAGTATTATTACTTAAAACATGTCATCAATTGGTAATATCTTGCAATACTCCTTTTTCAGGTTTAATCTGGGGCGATCGGCCATATATTTGTGGTCCACTAGGTTTCACATCAATTATAACCTGCGGTTTATACACAGTCTCATGGCAATTCGATCCTTGTTGCCAATATCAAGTAGAGACCGACACCAGCAAACTACCACATGTAGAACTATTAGCTGTTCTAGGTCCGTCGTCGCCGACGTTTCTTGTAAGAAAAGATGATACGAGGAGACGAATCCTTCACACGACTATTACACTGGCAGCATTTGGCGTTACCGCCTGGAGATTTTATCAGGCATTTAAGTGAAAGAATTATCGCCGACGTCGGCTTTGACTTAAGCCAGAGAGAAGCAGTGAGGTAGGCCACATGATATGTCAAGTTGTTTCATAGCATAGTAGGCCTATGGAATCTTTTGATTGAGGAAGGATGCAGGCTCGTTTCCAATGTCGTATCGTGTAATTATGACATAAGATAATTCCCATATTTTGACGATTGATTTATATTACTTTCTGATGCTACCTCACAGGTGAATGCTGATTATGTGATTTCATAAATGCAAGTAAAAAAAAACAGATTTTACCAGAGTCTTTATATTTGGTACACCACTTCCCTAAGATTTTACATTCGATCTTTGTCTCGACAAAATTTGTCAAAGATATAAACCGTATCACAAAGTTGCAAAGACCGTATTCGTACACGCAATCTCGCTACAATGATGGAAAATAGAAATATTGGTATAAGTGTTCTTAGAATTGTGAAACTTTTGCGACGGTACAGCTGAAAGGATGGATTAGCGTTATGTATTTTTAGATTGTAAATAAAGAAAAAAAAAATAGGTAGAAGTGTATACACACAGTACATACGACATATGGTGGAGTATTTCGCCTAGATTTTCTCACCCAATGGAATAATTTGTGTTAAAAGTATATAAAACGACATCGGGGACGTATTGACCATGGAAATGGCTCAAATGTAACTTTAGGCCCTGATTATTTTATCGACGCGGTGGACGTAGAATAAGGTATTTGTTCTTCTCCACCATCACGATATACGGGAGATTTTTTTTTCGATTGCATTAGTATTATCAAATGGAAATTAATGTCGCAAACATTCCTGTAATTGTTTAATGATAATAAAACGTGCAATCTCGCACATCTCTCAGTACGTGAACTCTCTTCACATGGCGTAAAGACACTCGCAGCGTGTGAACCGAATATACTCTTGTTTACACGTGTTATTGATGAAAGAGCTCAAATAATGAAAAATGTAAATAGTTCCGAATCTTGCTCTAGGAGTTACATCAAATTTAGGATGATGAACGATAAATATTCCAACGTATTATCGTTACATCGTTATCAAACGACATGGTAGTGTCGTGACGCCAAGTACGTAACATCACGTCATAATGAGCATAGCACAAATAGTTTGAAAAACCGAGCTGTAAGATCAATCCATTTTGGGTTCCGTTCGATACATTGAGAAGTCCTATTTTATATACGAATACGCGAATACATTTCTACATATTGAAAATCTCATCTTTTTTTCGGATATATTAACATTACTCTATGTTAGAAGAGTTCGCTGCACAAGAATAAGGCTTTCTGTTGCCGTTAGAACGAAAATTACACGCATTTAATTTCAGATTCAATTTCAACTTCTTCTCATTATACCGCAAAAAAATTAACGTATATGTATAAAACGTTTATGTGTAATACGCATCGAACGTTATGTATACCAGAACAGATTGTACCAAATATTATGTAATGATTTATGAAAGCATGTAATTATCTATATGAAGTTCAAGACCGCGCATAATTTCGTTCAATAATATTTTTTCGAGTGATTGATAAGAACGACTTACAGAAGCCATATGAGTGTATCAATGTGAACAGGATCTTGAAATCTCTGAATGTCATAATTAAGACCATCGATAAAAGTTGAACTTGCGAGTTACACTAGGGCAAAGAGTATGATTAGTTCTGTCATGACAATAGATGTCGGATTTTATTACTATGTTAGATCTTTCTTTAAAGATCGTTTCAAAATCGTTGCGTTTTAAGTAAGTTCGCGTACTACTTAAGTAAATAGAAAAAAAAAGAAAAAAAACAATCTAACAATATAGCGGACCGTAATTCGATGTGCCATCCATTACTTGAAAAAGCATACACAATATTTTTATTTGAACAATATACATTTGGTATGTCTCCATCTTTTAATAGTCTGCGAATTTTAGTGATTCGATGTTACAAGAGTGATATTATATGGAGAATGATTAAATCACTGTACATACAAGTGAGACTGCTATTGGAATTTGAAATAATGGAATTTCCGTGAAGCCCATATCAAGAGATGGATAGCACGCTTGTTACATGAACATTTCAATGTCAGTACCGATTATGGTTTCATAGTAATAATATGTACATAATGTAAAGATATTCCACTAGTCAGAGAATGGCTACGACAAAAATAAAATTTACTTTTGAATAGTGTATCTGTTTCATTTATCTGATATATCTTATTATACGTAAAAACGTAAAAATATCTAGACATCCAAATTAATTATTCACATTCACATAAACGCTTTATTCTTATTATCTATCGATATTTATAAATTATACTTATATTATTAATATAAATAAATATTTTATTATAAATTATAATAAAATATTTATATAATAAATTATAATAAAATATTTACTGTTATATTAAGAACTTCTTAAGAAAGTATATTTTAAAGAAAAAATATCAAAACCATAACAACTAGACAAGTAAAAATATTTCTATAAACAGTAACTTTTAAATAAGCGAAATCATCATTGACTCTTTGCTAATTTTCTTGCACGGTTTTGCATGAGCCAAAAAAAAAGCGAAGGAAATAAAGTTCTAATTATGATAGCACACTTGACTGAAAACGGTGCTATGGTAACCTCCTCCTTCTGTTTTAATACTGCTTCTAAGATGCGTTCAGCTACATATTCTGGTTCATAACCGTTTGCAATTGTTTCATCCATTTCTGTAACAAGATGATGATACTACATATAATTTTGTGTACAATGGAAATAATATGGAAATAATAATATTAGTTCAGCTTTCTCCATAAAAATGTTTTAATTACTGACTTCCGTAAACTTGTCCATTTCCTGTTAAAGCGTTCATAGAAAGATGTGTCTTGATATATCCTGGATTGACGATCGTAAATTTAATATTTTTATCGCAGAGTTCAGCTCTGGCACTGTCATACCAAGCTTGTACTGAATACTTGGACGCAGCATATGCAGATCTGAAAATCAACATGATATTTAACAAATAATTATATATCTTAAGAAGTATGAAACTTACAATCAAATATTTACCTATATGGAATAGCAATTCTCCCTTGTACACTACTTACACCAACTATATGGCCTGAATTTTGTTTTATCATAAGTGGCAAGATAACTGCAAATTAATAATACAGCATTACAGCAGTTTTTATAGCAATAACCTTAATAACTTCTTAATTGACATAAGCTTACTTTTGGTCAAGTAGATTTGAGAGAAATAATTTGACATCATGACCTTTATATCTATATCAATGTCTGTACTGATAACTGCTCCTCTATATGAAATACCAGCATTGTTTATAAGAATATCAATTCCGTCATATACTGACAGAGTTTTTAAAACTTCAGCTTTTATATCCTTAATTTTAGTTAGATCGAGCGATAAAATAATAGGTGGATAAGCTTGAACTATCTAAAGAAAAAAAATAGTAAATATATCTTGTACTGTATGCGATATGCTGAAGTATCAAATGAAACCTACTTGATGAGTGCTTATTAGATCGTTTCTGACTCTCATTAGCTCTTCTTCTCTCCGAGATGTCAAGATAAGTTTGCACCCGCATTTATAAAACACATGAGCCAAAGCCTCTCCCAATCCGGAACTAGCACCAGTTATCATCACTACCTATTTTTCATAGAACAATAAATATATATCTACAAGTACTCAGATATATATATATAACATGAACACAAATGATATAGAATAATGCAGTATATAAATAAAAAAATAACGAAATACAAATATTACCTTGTTTTTAAGGCCTTTCTTTTTTTGCTTTTGCCACATAATATCCAACAAATCATACGCTAGCCAAGGTAACGCGATCGGGAAGCCGAATATTAGAAACAGCCACCTCGCAATATTCGGAAACTTGTGATTTCCTGCGGTAGGTTGCTTTTGTTCCATGATGCCACAGATTATGATTGATAAAACTAACCGAGTTCGCTCATTTATTTCAACTTTCTTAAAATTTTTTGTTTATTCGGTACTCACGCTGATATAACCTTAAAAAAGATAAACCAACAGCGTGAACTTGTCGTTTTTCGTGATAAGGCATCCGCATTTCAGCAGAATGCTTTCCACACACACACACACACACACACACTTTCTCTCTCTCTCTCTGCTCCGAAGTCCAACTACATATCTATTCTATTTCAAATGCGAAAAATGTGTGAGCAAGACGCAGCTGTAGCCGACCGGCCTTTTTATTTCAGAAACGAAATACAAGGACGAAATTTGACAAGATTCAGGTGGTGATGCACGATCGCACAATCTTCCACTAATTATTTCAAGAAGACGCGTCGATACTTCGGCGCGTTTTCAAATGAGCGGACACCGAATTCGCATATTTTGAAAAGTCGATAGCTTCATTCGATTCTTATTCGTTGCGCGCAACTTCATGCGGTGCCCGATACGGGGCACTGCTTTGCGAATAACCTCGCAGCATCGAAGCGTTGCAGCTCGTGCGAATGTACTATTGTAACTCCCGGAATTACAGTAAGTTACGTCTAATTTCCTCAAGAATTCACCGCTGAAATAGCACAGGGTTCCGCAGGCTGCGACGGATACTTCGCTTTCGTAAGAGCGTTCGTAGGGCTGCACTTCGGTCGGACGAGTGTCCATACTTTAACTTGGTGCCATTAGAACGAAGAAAGGTGCTTCTTCTTCGACGGCTGTGCAAAGAAAAGTGCGTAGTAATCGTTGAGACGTATGTAGTAGCGATTCACGACGTTTTTCGATCATTTACAGCAAACTACGACCCGGGAACCCGTGACGGTCTGTTTCGCGCGAGCAATGACAGGACCCAACTTGACGTGAGGTTAGACTAGGTTGTCTGCAGCATCGTGATCACATCGGGTGAGCGTTCCCCCGAATTCTCCGTCCGTGTCTCGTCGATTGGAAATTTCGCCAGTGGGCGGCGAGTCTAATGGAGACCCACGAGGGTGAACAGTTCGTGACGTTTCCCCTTGCTGATGTGCACGATGCCATACAGGAGAACATGATATCCCACGAGGAGATATGCGAGCCTAGCGTCGACGAATGCGTCCTTCAGGAAGATCTCACGGATGTGCCGGTGAACGATGTCAACGCCGAGATCGCGGAACCGCAGAATGAGATACTTGCGGAACAGTCCGACGAAGAGGATGACAATCAAGTGGTGTATCCGATGTACATCAAGCAAGAAGAACAGCAGCAGTACACATCGGGCGATGACGAGTCGATGGCGGTGGAGGCCCTGCGGCAGTTGGGTGGCATGTATCCTTGCTTTGAGGACAAGAAGGTCAGCTGTCCCACCTGCAAAAATCTCTTCAACCAGGACGAGTTGGCCAAGCACCAGTCTACGTGCACTGTATCCAAGTTATCTTGTACAACCTGCGGTGAGAGATTCGAGAGGAAGATAGACCTCAATAACCACATGGTTTGCCACCAGGTGGACCGTCCTCACGCATGCAGGACATGCGGCAACTTGTTCCGTTCTAAGAGCAGCTTGCAGTCGCACATGCAGCAGGTGCACCAGGTCGAACGGCCGCACAAGTGCACGGTCTGCGGCTCAGACTTCCAGAGGCCCTCCAGCTTGTCCAATCACATGAAAATACACACGTACATCGCGGGACGCGCCATCCAGCAAAGCGGCAATTTACCGGTTCAAGAGACGTTCAGGAAGTGGCCGGAGGACGCGTCGGATTCGCAGAATACCTCCCAGGTGTCGTCGGTGCATTCCATACAGAATTATGACGTGTGTCAGGTACAATGGCCGGTGTCGTCGTACAATTTCCAGGGCGAGCAGTCGACGGTCACGACGATGTCGAATCAGCAGGAGAAGATGGACGCGCTGCAGGAGTTCACGGTGATGTCCAACGGCGAGGTGACGCAGTTCGAGTACACGGAGCAGAACAGCATCGGCAATGCGGTCGGTGGTCAGCAGTACAACCTGTCATTGAACTCGTTTGATGGCCAGGACGGGGTGGTGAAGGTTGAGGCGCTCTCGTACAACAACGAGAACCGGAGGAACTTCGTGGAGATCGAGGAGAACGGCGGCAAGCAGCAACAACAACAGCCGCAGCATTACACGTGCAAGCACTGCGGGGTCGCGTTCTCACGAGCGACCGCGTTAGCCTCCCACGAGAAGATCCACACCGCCAAGAACTGGAACATGCCGATCGAGTGCGAATATTGCGACAAGCAGTTCCAAGACGGCAATCACCTGGCGACCCACCAGACCACTTGCGCCAAGAAGATCATGCGGAACAACATGGAGCAGGGCGTGAGCAACAACAAGTGGAGCAAGCACGCGTGCTCCGAGTGCGGGAAGAAATTCACGACGAAACAGAAGATGTTTCGCCACCAGTGGATCCACAGGAAGAAGACGCACTCGTGCGAGGTGTGCGGCGTGCTGTTCGAGAAGCAGTCCGAATTGGACGAACATCGGCTGTCGGCTCATCTCCGCGACGCGCCGCACACTTGCTCGGAGTGCGGCAAGAGCTTCGTGTCGCGTCAGGGTCTCTGGGAGCATGGCAGGACTCACGTCGGCAGCCCGGCGCACTTCCAATGCGACAAGTGCTTGAAAACCTTTTCTTCCCGTCAGGGATACCTGATTCACAACCGCACGCACACGGGCGAGCGTCCGTACGGCTGCAAGTACTGCTGGAAGTCTTTCCGGGATGGCGGCACTCTGAGGAAACACGAGCGCATCCACACCGGCGAGAGGCCGCACGTGTGCCCGTTGTGCTCGCGGGCGTTCAACCAGAAGGTGGTATTGCGCGAGCACGTGCGCTGGGTGCACGCCGCGGGCAAGAACGAGACCGAGGCGAGCGATCCGCCGTATCAGTGTTCCCTGTGCGGCGCCTTGAACCAAGACCGCGACGAGCTCTGCGCGCACATCGTCAAGCATTCCGATCAGTTGATAGCCGAGGCTAAAGCGAAGAACAACGACGGCTACCCGAAGTCGAAGTCGTTGGCCAAGAAGAAGGCGAAGTCCAAGTCCTCCTCCTCGTCCTCGTCGACCTCCTCGTGCGGCATCAACGCCCCCAGCGGTAAGCACGATGCGCTCGAGCACTTCATCTCGAAGACTGAACAGAACGAGGCGCTGCTGTCGATCACGGAGAACGTGGACAAGCCGGACGATCTGCACGTGATCAATGACAAGCCGAACAACGCCTTCGTCGTGGTGACCGCGGAGAAACGTACCGACGGCTTCATCGCGATATCCGAGTTCAAGCACAGCAACATACGCTTCATCGTGGACGGCAAGGAGGACGAGAATATCCACGTGCTGCACGTCGATCAGAATCACCGGGACCCCCTCGACGTGATCGCCGCGTCGGAGGAGTGCAGCGACGCGACGCAGTCGGTCGTGGCCGCCGACGAGACGATCAGGCGCGGCGAGATGACGACGATGCATCTGATCCAGGCTTCTCCCGGCAAGCAAAACACCCTCAACATAATATCGAAGCAAAACGAGTCGCTGCCGGTGCTGGCGATACCGAACCCGCAGAGCCACACCGATTACTCCAGTCAAATCGTACAGGTGAGCGACGCCGATCTAACAATGGTGGGCCACCAGACGCAGCATCTCAAGGACGGGAAGAGCCGCGTCGATCAGGACGAGCAGGATCGCTTGATGCAGGAGGAAGCGTCTCAGACGGCGGTTATTCAGGTCGTGCAGTACCAGCAGCAGGAGAGTGACGAGGATGAGGAGTTCACCTGCGGAATCTGCGGGGAGGAATTCGACGAGAAGAGCGCGTTGAAAGAACACATTAAGATTCATATATAATCGTCGTTGTCACACTCTCTGCCACTCTGTCCAGATTTTTGATACTTCGCACGCTAATTGTTCCGGAATGTGTAAACAGTAACGAAAGTAACGCACAATTAATGCAATAATCCCTTACTGCCAGTGACCTTAAGTCGCGTCCTGTGTAAACTTGGCACCTTGTATTTTGTATCTATGTGTACTAGTGAATTTGTTTGCATCGAAGTCGGATGTCGGCCATTTTGTTAAACTCCTGATTCTTTTTCTCTTTGGTGAAGGTGCAAACGAAATTATTGTTACAGCAAACTACAGACGGGATGCTAACATTTTCTGCATTCAAAGATTCGGTTTTTTTTTTTTTAAAGTCGGTTTAAAGTACCAGGTTCACATAAGTTAAATCGCACGAGGTTCACCTACACGCTAGGAACATTTTCAACTAGTCTGTGTTACATTGAGGTAGACTAGTTTTTAGAAATGGAAAGGAGGAGGGCAGAGACACAGCAGTATAGAGCAAGATTTTGGTATTATGTATATAATATGTAAGATAGATATATTTATTGAACCGCGAGAGATGCTAATTATGACTCGAATAATTCAACGTATGTCTTTTATTATCTGATTAGGCTGATGATTGTTACTTGAAACGTGTATTTTCGTTTCTCTCTTCTCATGTGGGCGATCATATAGCAAGATTACTTGACGATTTGTCAATTCATGTGATCAGAGGAGTGCTCTTTTTCGTGTTATCTCAAAACATCAAATGAAAGTTTAATTTGTCAACGTATGGTTCATCGTGATTGATAAGAGGACTGATTATCGTACTACTGCATTCACGTTTGTTTCACACAGTCGGACAATGAATTAAAGAATACTGCACTTTATTTTCACATATTCAAAGTATATGTTAAATATAATTCCAGAAAAAAAAATATATATATATATAGATTATAAAGTTATATCAAGACATATAAATTTATTCGCTATTCGGGCATTTGTTGAAAAGATTTACATACATATCGCGAAAAAAATAAAAAGAATCTACAATCAGGTGCATTATACTTTTATTTCGTGTTGCTCTATAATTAATATATAATTTGCATTGAATGTGTACAGGAGCCATCATAGAGACCTCTTCGGAAGGCTCCGGAATTAACATTAATATTTTACAGAATTCTGAGCAAACTACAAAGAGAATCGTCATATACTTGTGATATTCGTAATCAAGAATCATCCACAGAGAGGTGCAAGACGACTTTTTGGAGAAGAGAGTTGAAATAAAGAACTGAAAGGAGTGCTAGAGACAAAGTGCAGCGCTGGTTTATGTCATTAATTATGAATTTTTAAAGGCCTAGCAGCAAAATCCGGCTCTATACTTCTCTTCATAATAACGTAAGATACACGTTAAAATGAATTTCGTTAAGAAATATCCTGTGAATAGAAGAAGTGTTGAGTGTAAACATGGTAAAAAGTGTAGCCTAACTGCACTAAGTGCTGCTCTTGCGTCCGTACGTGCAATGCATTAATAACCGCATAAATATGGACATATACTTAATATGTAGACAAAGTGTTTCGCACTCTTATCGCACGAGACTCCAAAATCGATTTGGAATTTGTCTCTGGCTCCTGTGCACCCTTAAAAGCAAAGTGTCATTAGTGTCAGTCTATAATAGGTATTTTAAATCTTAAGAAATTGACCAATCACAGTCGAACTATAGAAGAAAAGTCAATTATGATTGGTCAATTTCTTAAATCTTACGCCTTAAATTCTCATTGTAAACCCCGCTTTAGAGATATCCAAATAAGATATATCCAAATGGCATTAAAACTGTAAAACACGAGGTGCAATGAAAAGTAATAAAACATTTTATTTTATAAAATTTCTAATTCATTCACGTACCTTCCGTTGCGTCATACCTAATCGTATTAAAGCTAATAATTTACGGAAGCAACAATAGAAAAATATACTATTTTACAATCTTAAGAAATTGGCCAATCACAATCGATTATACTCCTCGCATTCGACTGTCATTGGTCAATTTATTAAGGCTTAAATTCTCACTCTCAAGGATTGAAGCTTAAATTCTCATTGGACTCCGCCTTTAATAAATTTCTAGTTCTTACCAAAAAACGACATGTTGATTGGCTACCGCGCGAACTTCCGCCGCGCGACAAGCGTTGCTACGTCCTATGAGCGGAAGCCATTAGACTTAAGTAGTAAGGAAGTTGATCAACCAACCAGTATGTTTCTTTAGGTTTATATATTATTCCAAAAGACAATAGAAGTGACGATAAGTTTAACCTTGAGCGGAAGTAATTAAAATTTCAAACAGTTAAATTCTTTAAAGGTTTTGCCGTTGAGAACACTGTTGGTCACGTGACTTGCTGAAATAAACACGGTGAGCGCGTTGCGAGCACGCATGGTTCATCCGGCAATACCTAGATTGAATCCTGATGTTTACTCGTCGTTCTTGATCGTCGTGAGAATGCTTTAATAGGAGAATTACGTTCTATTATCGTCTGAATAAGGTTAGTCATATTCAAAATCGGCCATACTTTCACGCTTAAGATTCATCACAGCGACAAAACTATAAACATGCCGATTGAGTGTAAATATTGTCACAGACAATTCGAAGACGACAACTATCACATGACCCACCGAACTATCTGCGTCAAAAAGATGCGGAAAAATAGGAAGCAAAGCTTGGACAGCAAGTGGGGGAAGTATAAATGCTCCAAATGCAACAAGCAGTTCATGACGAGGCAAAAGATGTTATGCCATCAATGGATCCACAGGAAAAAGCAACACTTGTGCAAGACGTGCGGCATGCAATACAAGAAGCAGTCTGAGCTGAACGTGCACAAACTGTCGGCACATTTGCTGGAGAAGCCGCACGCTTGCTTAAAGTGCGGCAAGAGCTTCGTTTCGCGTCAAGATTTCTGGGAACATGACAAAACACACAAAACCAATCCGGCGTGTTTTCAATGTAACGAGTGTTTAAAAAGCTTCTCGTCTCGTCAGGGATACCTAAATCACGAGCTCACGCACACGGGCGAGCGTCCGCATAAGTGCAAAGGTTGCTGGAAGTCCTTCCGAGACCAGAGCACTCTGAAGAAACACGAGCGTATCCACACCGGTGAGAAACCGTACGTGTGTCCGTTGTGCTCGCGGGCGTTCAATCAGAAAGTGCTATTGCGCGAACATGTGCGCTGGGTGCATGTCGCGGTCAAAACCGAGGTGAATGGTTTGTCGTATCAGTGTTCACTGTGCAAAGCTTTCATTGAAGACCGCGACGAACTCTGCGTGCACATCGTCAGACATTCTGATCAGATGGTAAATCAGGTTAAGGTGAAGACCAACAACAGCCACCAGGAATCGAAGTCGTCGTCGTCGTCGTCATCATCGTCATTATCATCGTCATCATCGTCATCATCATCGTCGCCGCCGCTTCGTCGAAGCCTTCGTCCTCGTCAACGTCAAGTTGTGTAGCGTGAATACGTTAAACAGCAAGTACGGTGCACTGGAGCATTTTGTCTCGAACACCGAGCAGAATGAGGTCCTGCTATTAATTACGGAGAACGCGGACAATCTGCACGTGATGGACATCAAGGAGGACGAGAACATCTATATTTCACATGTCGAGAATCGCCGGGACTCTCCTAGATATGATTGCCGGAGGATCCATATTATACAAGTGATACAAGGCAGTCGATGGTATCTGCAAAGAAGTCCGCAGGCGGCGCGCTCGTCGGGACGGTCAGGCACGAAGAGATGACGGCAATGCATCTGATTTAGGTCTCCCCCGGCAAGCAGAACGCTCTTAACATGGTATATAATCAGAGCGAGTCGCTGCCGGTGTTGGCTATACTGAACCCACAATGATTACTCTAGTCAAATCGTACAGATGAGCGACGCAGACACGCCAATGATAGCTTACTAGATGCAGCAGCTCAAGAATGGGAAGAGCCGACAGAGCCTGGCTGATGCAACCAGGACAAACAGAATCACTTGTTGCAGGGGAAAGTTTCTCGGACGGCAGTTATTCAGGTAATGGAGTACCAGCAGCGGGAGAGCAACGAGAAGTTCACTTGTGAAATCTGAGGAGGGATTCCATGAGAAGAACACATTAAGATTCACGTGTAATCGTCGTTGTTGTACTCTGCTACTTTTTTTTCGTTTTTTGGGTTTTTAATCTCCGCACGCTGATCGTTCCACAACGTGTAACATTCCAAAATAGTAACGAAAATAGCAATGAGTGGCAATAATTTCTTACTGCCAGTGTCACCTTAAATCGTGATCCTTCTGAACTTGCTATCCTGGATTATGCATCGACGTGTATTAGTAATTTTTTTTTTTTACATCTAATTCGAGCGCTAATTTGATTGAATTCCTGATTTTTTTTTTTTGTGAAACTGCAAATGAGATTATTGTTGCAGCAAACAATTGCGAACGAAATGCTAATATTTTCTGCACTAAAAAATTAATGTTTAAAAGTGTCAGGTGTAAGGTTTGCGTAGATTAAATTGTATGAGATTCATCAGCTAGAAACATTTTCAGTTAGTCTGTATTACATTGAAGTATTTAAAACTGATTTTTAGAAATGGGAAGAAAGTGGATAATAGAAATACAGCAATATAGAGTAAGGTTTTTTGTGAACAAAAGGGTTGCAACCCTTTTTTTGGATAAGTTGCGAAGCATCCAATCCAATAGGAGAATGTGTTTTTTAGTTATTTTCAGGAGATATTTTTATTGGGTATGAAATTAATTGTGAAAAGAAAAAAGTGTTGCAAACTTTCCATTCACGACTGCATATCATATAATAATATAATATATAAGACAGATAAGTTTAAATATTCATTAAATATATAAAACGTATATGATTATGTTACTTATTACATATTTATTTAATCAAAAAAGAGAGAGAGAGATGTATATATAATTATAAATTAAATGTTTTATGTTGTTCTCACATATTCAAACAAAGTATATGTTAAATATAATTCCAAAAATATGTATTTAATTAGATTATAAATTTATGTCAAGATATATAAATTTATTCGCTATTTGAACATTCGTAGAATGAATTTATATGTCACGAGAAAATAAAATGAATCCAATTAGGTGTTTTATATTTTTATTTTGTGTCGCGTTAATATATAATTTGCATTGAACTGGTAAAACGTGCGTCGGATAGATTAGATTTAGGATCGACTTTTAGGCTGGTATCTTCAAATGCTCTACGGCTCATCTCATTGGCTACGAAGCGTCTGAAGATGAACTTAAGGCTGCTTATACTTCTAAGATCTGACTATGAATACCGCCCTTAGAGTCATGAAGAAAAAAAGGGAAAAAGTACGTAGCGTTCCACACGCCAAGGCTGTTCTTTACTCAACTGCTTTCATTTTCGAACTGTCTTGCGATCTATTTTCACCTTTCTCTCTATTGAGTCAAATGTGCATCTGCTTTATTTCAAGTGCAGATGGTGCATGTAGTGCAGCCATAAAGAACAGACTTACCGTTGAAAGAACAATTAGTCACGTGACTCGCCGGGAGAAATGTAACGCTCTCGATTTACCACGGTTTATAGCGATTTTCCGCTGGTATTGTCCAGATTGAAGAGCTCTCGGTGTTCATTCGTCGTTCCGGATCGTCGTGAGAACGCTTGAGAGGACAACTGCGTCGTGTCATCGTCTGACTGCCAAGGATCCTCGCATACAAAATCGGCTGTACTTTTCGCTGAGCGAGGTATGTAAATCAAAATAGGCGCCATATTGACATATGCGTTTATAAAACGCGCTGAACGGCAATAGGCTTATTCTTGTGATCAGTCTGTATTCATATTTCCGCACATATCACGAGTGGCGTTCTTCGATCACCGCGAAAATTGTGTTCCATTGTGAAAAGTTAATCTTCAAATCTTACGAAGTCTCGACACTGCATGTCGGACACGTGTTGTAAAGCTTGTCGAACAGTGTGTTTACATTAAGATACACTCGCAGAATCGCTTAAAACAGCACGAGACTCGTCGTTTACTATCAATAAGCATCAATTGTTGATCACGTTGTGCAAAAGAGCAAAAGTTGCGCTATAGACAGAAGCGTAACCTAACCTGAAACAACGCGTCAGCTGGCATGTGTTGAGGTTATGTTGTTCGTTTACATTCGATCGGAGAAGGTTATTTCTGTTTGACGCATCCGTCCAGAGGCTGAACGTCTCGAAACTGTCTGTAAGTCTTTGACAATTACGACAATTCCGAGAGGAAGGACGACGACAACATGCCCACCTGGAATCAGATTCAGGCTCAGCTGCGGAACCCCAATAACCCGGTGGTGTTCTTCGACGTGTCGGTAGGAACTACAGAAATAGGCCGCATGATCTTTGAATTATTCGAGGACGTCTGTCCGAAGACATCGGAAAATTTCCGACAATTCTGTACCGGAGAATACAGGAAAGATGGTGTTCCACTGGGCTTCAAAGGTGCCATCTTCCACCGTGTGATCAAGGACTTCATGATACAAGGTGGCGACTTTGTGAACGGCGACGGCACCGGCGTGTTGAGTATCTACAGTGGAGGCACGTTTCCAGATGAAAACTTCACTCTGAAACATGACTCGCCTGGACTGCTGTCCATGGCCAACAGTGGCAAGGATACCAACGGCTGCCAGTTCTTCATTACTTGTGCCAAATGCAATTTCTTGGACGGCAAGCATGTTGTCTTCGGCAGAGTGATTGATGGTCTTCTTGTTATGAGGAAAGTGGAGAATGTGCCTACAGGACCGAATAATAAACCAAAGATACCAGTTACGATATCTCAATGTGGACAAATGTAATGATGCTGTATTTATTTAGATTTGCACAAACTCTCAGATATACTTATTGCGGTATCGCTGACAATTCTTTTGGAAAGAATAAAAATATAATTTTTATAACGTATGCATGACTTTTATTAAAAATCGAGATGTTAAAACTACAAAAAAGGAACTTAGTGTATCAAATATATGTACAAATCTCATGTTGAAGAAGCAAAAGTGTTTTCATCTCACAGAGAAACATACAATCATAGAAAAATTAAGTCAAATATATTAAAGAATATTTTATTCATAGTATGTTTAGAAAATAGTACATTTATATGTGTGTGTAAGCACACATATATATATTAATTTATAAATAGTATATAATCTCTGCTGGCTTAATGCATATTTTTTATCATTATGTAGTAATTTTATTATGGAACTTGTATGTTTGTTAGTTAAAGTCAAAGGGTAAAAATAAGAAGGATACTGGTTATCTTACGAACTTGAATTTTATTATAACATCTGTACATATGAAACAAATATTTTATAATAATTCTACGCGATGTATATATCATGTGCTCGTGAGTGGGACTGCTCCGATATATTATTACCTCTATGAATCGGAATTGACTTTTACGAATCCGAATAAATTATGCATGACAAACGTACACGTATACCTATATGCTTCGTATTAGAATCGTCGCGGGAACTGTAGATTTATGAAACTACAAATTTCTGAATTTGCAAATGTATTCGTTTCCCCCGTACATGCGAAAGGAATATCTGTGTGTTGTAATCTTTACAGGAAGAACTTATCTCTACTCGTAAGGATCGTGTCTACATCTACTTTACGTTGAGATTTCTACTTCTCCATCAATTCATATGATGTCACATGTCAATTGCCAATTGTTGAACGATAATTGGTACATGAGCACGCAATTGTCCGGTCAGTTAAGTACAAATTAATGCGATGATCATATCCACGTGTGATATCCAGAAAAGTCTAATATGATTTTATTTCACTATATATAGTATCTTTTTCCTCTCCAGGACTATCGTATATTTGTCTTCAATCATAGAATATTCTCTCACAATTTTAGGGATGATCATTTCATGATAGGTTATTAGATATCACATTGTTTATTATAGTTTGCTAATTTTTAATCGGTAACGACTCGATATTAAACGCTACATTTTATTAGACGATTAATTCTCCTCTACCTGAGATTGGAATTAAAATTCTGTATCACATATACAAAAATTAAGTATCTCTTAAGTGTAAAATAACCGATTCATCAACACTATTAACGTGTTGCCTTTCATAGTTTCGACTTCATTATTCTCATCTGGACTAGAGAAAATGCAATTTTGGCACATGCTGGGATCGGTATAGTCGTTCGCTTGTAATCTATGCGAGATTACCGTTACATTTATCGAAATCGATATACCTTAACAAATTACTCACTAAAGTTTTATACAAAACTATTAGAATCCATGCGTGCATCGGCAGTCGTTATCATGTGTTACATATGTACATCAATTCTCCTCTATCGTCCCTCTATACACAGATATATATACCAAAATAAATCACGACTACGTTAACTATGTGCGCAGTCGTCTCTAAAGTTCATTTTAAACGATCCGTAACTCAGAACAAGATTCGAGATAGAATTGTATTGATATCATTTTATTCATGCTGAATTGTAGACGCATCATGTGGATGGAGAAAAAATCTTACATTATATTAATTGTCACAGTTTAAATTATAATTTTGTATTTATATTTCTTTAACATGTGATAATTCTGACTCTGAAATCATGACATAATTGAAATTTTCTGAATATAGTTCTAATATATTTATTTTAATTATTTCTATATGTTAGTTTGAGTATTTTAAATATAATTTTATTTCGAAAAGTGTTCCCTCTATTAATAAAATAATTAAATAATATTGATTCGGCAAGTATTTTCTATATTCAATCTATTTATTTAAAGAGAGATTTACTATATCGCGACGTGTGAAATTTTATACGTAAAATTGTGCCTCTCGAATTTTGTCGCGAGTTCTGGATCGTCTAAGAAATGAACTCGAGAATCTTACGATCTCTGATACGCTTTATCAGAAAACTTAGCTCAATATCGAAATGCATCATCGACACTGTCTGTCGCGACGAAGAATCACTCGTGTTCGAGGGAGAGCATACGTCCTCGAGCGATCGGCTCGAATAGCAATCCGAACGACTCGGCCAAATATTTACGTGGCGACGCGAATAGTCGCCGGTGAATAGTCATTTATCGACAAACGCGACTTCGGGAACCGGTAAATCGGCTACGGCGGGCCGTTAATGTTTTCAAATCACACGGCCGTATACCGAGGGCCCTTTTTATTATCATCTACCTCGTCCCGAGTCGGCGCTGGAGACCGTCATCGACATCGTCACGACCTGAAACAGTAATTAACGTCATTATCATTATTATCGCTAAACGTTAAATTTTTTTCAAGTCCCTCGGAATTCCAGACAAGAAAGCCCCATTATTCAAATCTCTTTGTCCTGTCAGGAAGTAAAGGGAAATAATATGACGATCTAAAAGACAGAAATGAGAGAAGAGAAAAGAAAAATTCACGAAATCATATTATAGCGTTTTTAATCGCAAAGTGAGTCTTAGGCTCGTATTAATAGTCGTTACATGAAACTTGTTTCGCGTGAGGTACTCACGATTCGAATTCAAAGTTATACCTGAATTCTTCAGTTGAGTCGCAATGATAAAAAGAATGTCACGTGCATTGTAAAATTTAACTGAGATTTAACTTTAGATTTGATCGGACTATCTCACGTGGGTCAAGCAATGACTATTGCGAAATTCAAATCCGACGTGTTTCATTTGAATCACGTTTTAAGTAATAACTATTAATACGGGCCTTAAACACACTTGCGACTAATTCGCTCAGACCAAGAAGACCGGACTACCTGCTGTTGCGGAAATGATCGTCTTCGATAGCATCCACCTGCGAGTTGTCGTCGACGACCATGATGGGCGTCGCGCCGTCGTGCAGGCTGGACTTGGAAATGGACCTCTTGTAGGCGTCTCTCGTGACGCTCCTGGTGAAGCTGAACTTCCGGACGAGCTTCTTGTCCAAGGCGGCGGGGCTCTTGGGTCCTTTGGACCTGTACTCCTCATCCGTACCCTCGTAGTGCGCCAACATCACCTCTGTGGCGTGCTCCTCGATCACGCTGATCGCGTAGTCGATGTCCTCCTCGTTCGCGTCTTCCTTCGTCACGCAGAAGCGGATGATGTACTTGCCCATGACGCGGGCCGGTATCATGTGCAGCCTGCCGCTGGCGTTGACGTTCGCCAACAGTTCCTGGTTCATCTCCTCGCTCTCCTTCAGCCGGAAGCACACCAAGCCGACCCGCACGTCGTTGACGATCTCGAACCGCCGGTCCTTCTTCATCTGCGCCTCGAATCGCTTCGCCAGTCTTATATGATTCCGGATGTACTTCTGGAGACCGCTGATGCCGTACGAGCGCAGCACGAACCAGAGCTTCAGCGCTCGGAAGCGTCTGCTGAGTGGGATGCCCCAATGACGATAGTCCACCGATTCGCCTGAGCGCGCGTGCTGAAGGTACAGTGGATCCACCACCAAGGCCGACGTCAGTTTCACCCGACTGCGCACCCACAGGCAAGAGCAGTCGAAGTTCACCAACAACCACTTGTTGGGATTCGTGTTGAAGGAGTCAGCGTGCTCGATGCCGGCCATGAACGGCCGCATCTCCGGGCAGATGAACACGTTGCCGGCGTAAGCGCCGTCCACGTGCAGCCATATGTTCGGGTAGAGTTTGCACACCGGGCCGATCTCCACGAGATTGTCGAAGGCGCACGAGGCGGTGGTGCCCAAAGTGGCGGACACGTAGAACGGCACCAGGCCATTCGCCACGTCCTCCCTGATGGCCGACTCGAGACGTTTGCCGCGCAACGCCGCTTTCTCGTCCGGCTCGAGCACTCGCAGCTTCACCAGGCTGATCATCGCCGCCTTCTCCACGCACGAGTGCGACTCCGTGGAGCAGTAGGCCACCAGCCGCGGCAGGAAGGCGGAGTCCTCCGTGTTCGGCTCCTGCTCCTTCAGCATCTTAATCGCTTGATGCCGCGCCGCCAACATCGTCACCAGGATACACTCGGACGCCGAGCCCTGGATCACCCCGCCGCCGGTGGAGGTCTTCTGCTCCGAGAGGAAATCGGCCGGCAGGTCGATCGCTTTAGCGTACCAGTCTAAGACGATGGTCTCCAGCTCGGTGCAGGCTGGGCTGCCCGCCCACGAGAAGCCGATGCAGCCGATCGCGTCCGACAGCAGGTCGCCCAAGATCGAAGGAAACGAGTTGCCCGACGGGAAGTAGGCGTGGAATCGCGGATGCTGCCAGTGAGTGATCTGCAAAGAAGCGGCGCCCACGCGTGAATGAAACCGAGCGGCGTGTAACCTACTTCTGTTGCGTGTTGCCTGAAATTGATTTGTTTGCCGGAGAAAAGACAACGACGCGGCCTCTGAAGCGACGGAAATACCGTCGACATCGCCGACGACGGCGTGTCGACTGTTGACTTTATTGTCACCGCGCGATAACGTCGCGTAGGATTATAAGAACGAACTTCGAGGTCGTTTTGTAAAAAAGTCACCACGAGCCTCGTTTCTCGAGCGGCGTTTATCACCGCAACCGCCGCCGTCGGAAACGCAGATCGGGTACGTTGTCGGTGACGCTGTCGATGTCCTTCAATTTTTCAACCGGCTGATCGCTCGGCCGCCGCATATAGCGTGCACGGCTGAAATTATTTTTAAGCGTTTCCCGTCCCGCGTATTTGACAATTCGCGCTCGCGAAACCGCCCCCCATCATTCGAATTCTCGCCTTGATGCCGACACGATCGAGCAGAATAGAGAACACCTTTGGTAACACAAACTTCTCTTTTCCTATTTGACGTTTTTATTTATTTTATATATACGAAGATGTGTTTGCGAGACTTTTTTGAGTAAGGATCACCGACGCTCTGAGTCTTTTTTTTTTTACAAAATGCCCCTCATATTACCGCATACATATGGAGTCAAGGTACCGTCAAATATTGATTGAAGGGAAATCCTCGTACTGCCCATGGAGGCTTTACATAATACGCGTTGCATCACATACGTTTTACGTCACGACGCCCGACCTTAACTTTTCCTCAAGCTCCCCCGCGAAGGGCGCCTCTGAAAAATGGCTTTCGGGGAAGGGACAACGCGCGCGAGAGTCACTCGTTCGTTCTCGTGTGGATGACGTTTTCTGAAACGTCGACGGAAGAAACAATAGAGCGACGAGTTTTCACCCATCTCGTTCGTCTCGTTTCTCTCTATTTCTCCCTCACACACACACTCTCTCTCTCTCTCCCTTTCACAAACGCGAACATTATTTATATCGAAAAGGGGGGTTGAAATCAATGGAGAGAGAGAGGGGGATCGATAATCGCCACTACGCCGGCAACACTCACTCCGGGCATTATTTTGCCATCGACGTCCCTCATGATAGCGTCCCATGATTCCGGCTTCAGGGGTGCCTCCTTCGGCAGCAAGGGTCTCAGGTAGCCGGGATCCACGTTCGCCGTCACCCTCTTGCTTTCCAGCGTGCGGATGTACTCGCAGATGTACTCGATCATCTCCTTGCCGCGCACCCGGAACTCATCGATGTTCATGATAGACTATTGGCTGGAATGCAATTTTCGCCAAGAGGATTAAATATGGATACGCATGTATCAGGTCGCACGCGATTGTAACTTTTTTTTCAAACGTTTCTATCGGCGCGTCGACACGTTTCTTTCTCTCTCTCTCTCTCTCTCTCTCACTCGCGCGTGCGCGCGCTCTTTCTCTCTCTCCTCGTTATCTTCTTATATTAATTTCCCGCTTCGCCAAAGGAGCGTCTATCTGGAATTTCGCGAGGATTCCTCGCGGTAAAATAATTCCATCGAACAAAAGTATACGTAATATCTGCGGCGTACGTGTCTGATAATAATACCCGAAGATACCGAGAAAGTGACATTGTCATGGTAATATTGCGTATCGGATTACGCGAATATTAATCGGAACGTGAGTTTAGATGAACGAAAATGCTGATGAAAAGTCTACTTTATATTTCACTTTACGGGAAGTTAAATACCGCGGAAAGAGCTAGCCGTTCGCTACCGTCGTTATTTTAGTAAACCGTCTGCCACAGACCACTTTGTGTTTTCTTTACGATAGTGCAAAATAGACCTGATTTGTTTACGCGGACAATTATTGTGTGAGTGTGAAAAAATATCGCCGTTGTTACACATACGCGACGTCGGTCTCTTGTGAGCGATCGGTACGTCACTCATGTGTGACGCGCGATAGCGAGCATGTTTTTAAGCTCGTGTATTTAAGTCCGAAGATTGCAGTAATCGCTCGTTCAGGTTGCAATTATAGTCCGCAATTATGGTATCGCGTTGGCGTTACAGTATTACTATCACTTCCTGAATACCTTACACGCACGTGATGTAATGCCATTTTTAACGCGCGATTTTGAAAAACTCGAAGCAAAGAACGGATGATTAACGGATAGAACGCGAACGCCGCTCGAAGAGCGGTTCTCGTCGGGGATGTTTTCTTTCCTGTTGCCTTTTGTAAAATCTCTCCACCGAGGTGGAGAAATCAATGCTCTATGCCAAATTTTCTTGTGTAAGCCGATACAGATTTCGTATAGACGCAACTTTGGAAGAATCAGGCCGGCGAAACGAGTGACTGACGAGATCGTCGAAGAGCTTCGACGCAATTCGCCGGTAAAAATCGCGGGAAATCACCCTGTTCCGATGGAGAATCGGCTCTTCGTGCCGAATCGACTCGCGCGAACGAACGTGGCGGTAAATCAATTCAAAACGCGACTTCGAAAGAATCGAGGAGGCAGAGGAGCAAGCAGCGAAAAGCCGTCGACGAGCCTCTTGACGGTGATCCGCCTCAGTGGTGCACTCACGTTTCCTTTCCACTATCGCTCGAAAAAAATCGCTCCACTTTGGCGGAAAATCGGCACCCCAGTCGGCTGCGCGAACTTTTCCCTCACGTATGTGCGTACAGTCGTACTTTCGTGCTCGGATGTCGCGCGATTTTCCCTCGCACGTATCGAACATTTGCCGCGAGCCACGTCAGACGAGAGACTAGTAGCACCTGCCGAAGCGCCGGTCAGTTTTATGCGCGCTTCGGCTCCGTACGCCTCTGCTATCACGCAGATAAAATTAAGGTGGAGGAGAGAGACAGAGAGAGTATATATATATGTTTGTGTGTGTGTGTGTGTATAAAGAGAGAGAGAGAGAGAGAGAGGGTTAGGAAAAGCGCAACGAAATTTATTTCCCTGACGAAGATCGATCATAATAGGTGATTCCCCGATCCCTGTCTTCCGGTAACGCATTCTTCATTGTCACGGTGACCGTCCGCTTAATCCGATCTCGATTGCATAATTCGGACGAGCTCTCGACTCGGAATTATTTTAACGTTGAAATATAAATTAATTAATTTATAATTTATTATTAAGGCTTTGAGTATCGATCATGATGATCAACCCCTAGGGGATCGTGAATCTCCTCCTCTAGCGTGAACTCGTAAAAAGTGTAGATGTTTTAATTTGAAAACATTTGGAATTTTCATTTTTTATGTTTTCGCTCTAGGAAAACATTACATGATCGATACTCTGAAGATGTATAGAAATCAACTGGAGACGGAAGAAGCCGATGAAACTCGACGCAAGATGTAAATTGCGTGATTCAATAATCATTCGAGAAATATAAATATGAGTGAGTCACTCAACAAATATAAATGCAAGCGAAATAAAAAGCGAAAGGGGAAAGGGGACAACAAAGACAGACCCCTCCAGAATCTATCCACATGTTTCGGTCGTCATTCTTACCCTGCTCGGTGAAAATATCCCGACAAAAACGATGCACAAGAATTGTTCGGCTGTGGACTCACCACTCATGTGGAATTCCGCAACTTGGGAGGACATCCCATACTTGAAGATTGACACGAGACTGACATTTACATTCTATGTCGGCTCTTATTGGTTTTTTCGTCTTCAGTTTATTAACATGAAATTTGCATTAAGAATATCACGACATTAGATCGCGCGTGTGTACGAATATAATTTGAGGATAAAATCTTGTAGAACTAAGAAAAGAGGCAGTGCGAAAAATTAATAATTTTTCCACTCCTGCTTAGTGCGATGTGTCTTTAGCATATTAGTGTGATCTTTTTTTCTTCCAAAGGTAAACAAAAACGATAAAAATATGAATCAATCCTACATTTTTTCCATGTTGGAGTCACTGGTGACTCTGTGCAAATACAAGAGACACTTGGTAAACGGTCAACGTTAAAGTACGTCATATATATGAAATTATTTGCTGTGAGTTAATTATTTATAAGTGAATTATTCAAAAATTATTTATAAGTGAATTATTCAAAAATTATTCAAATATCTTCTCAAACGTCTTCGAACGTTTCGTGTCTCCAGTATAATTAATTTCACGTGTCTCATCCTGACGCAAACGTGTTTCTCTAATCAAGTCCTCCAAACCACACTGTTAATATTACGCGACGAATGACCGATAAATTTGTTGTTCACTCACATTTCTACTATTGGTACAATTAATTGAATTTTATTCTAGTCAAAGTCCGACGATATTAATGGTCACCTCTGTGGATCGTGGAAAATTGATATCCCTTCCGCACACCAGCGACGCATTGATCATGAAAAGCATGCTTATCACTGGCCGGAAAATCGCAAGGAGAAGGAAAGAGACGAAAAAAATAAATCGGAAGTCGAATGACCTCGCCGATGGTCATTGTGACCCATTATCAGCCCGCGATCGACTCCTTTCCCTGGCGCAGGCCTAACTTCCATCGAGCGATGCAGCCGGCCGGTCAGTTCCAATGGGAAATTTCGAGAGACGGTGCGACAAGCACATCGTCAATGGCTACTGGCATCGCTATAGCAGGGTCGCTGTTTGAATAAACGCTCATATACAGTTCACGCCGCGCCACCACCACACGAGGGGGTAAATTCTACACCGCCGACTCCCCGCACCCTTGTTCCGCGCGCTCTCCTACCTTGTTGTTTTATAAATAGACATTTACTCTTCACCTACATTTACAGCACCCCGTGGAAGCGGTGACAGGTCACCGCTCAATCTTCGTAACATATATATACACACACACATGCATAGGTGCGCACGTACACAACACGTAGGTACACGTAAACGTACATACATACGCGCGAACGCGGAATGCCGTCGACCACTAGTTTTCTCGTCGCCACCTTCACGCATGGTCTGCTCGCATCCGGCGTTTTTCGAATTGTATCGCCGATGATCCCGGTAGAGCATCGGTGGTGCTCGTGAATGTGTGGGAAGTAATTAAACCGAGTTCGCGCGCGCGGCGAGCCTTTCGGCAGGCTTTTGCGCGTGTCGCCCGCGTTAATGGCGATCTCGACGAAATTAACAGAGGCGAAATCGCTTGCATTGATGTCCCTTACCTCATCGAGTCTGGATTTTTCGCGTCCGGATTGTCCGATTGAGGATTCGCAACATCGATTTTTTTCCCCGATTTCCCCGTCGTTCACCGATTCCAGTTTTAGAGCCACGAGTGACGAGAACGACGAGCTTTCCTAGAACGAAATTTCAGGGGTGCGCAAAGAGATAATAAGATTCTTTCCCTTGATTTCGAGGCAATTTTATTTCAACGGATTTCCAATTCTTGAGTGGATTTTCAATTTTTGTTTTGTGAAATAGAACTTTGCGAATTTACAGCTCTGGGTTTTTGAAACACGATAAGACGCTCCGTGCCGCTCGGGATACTGATGACTTACGCTGAACTTTTCATTCAGGTCATTCGACGTTCCGGTTGTAAATAGAGTACATTATCATAAAATACTTCATCATTTGGGATATTGATATCGTGAATATCATAATTTTGGAACAGTTATCGTGTCATGGGTCATTAACGGTGGTATATGAAGATCTAGCACTCCTAAATGCAAATTATTAATTTATAGACAACGCATTTGATTATTCATAACTATTGTTTTGTTATACACTCCATATAGTAAAATATTCGTCACTTGATTACTTACATTTCTCCAGTCATATCAGTAAAAATTTGCACGCATAATTATCTCTGAAAAGTGTAATAAGAACAAATTAAAAATAATATTATAATCCTCAAAGTGACGATTTGAACTTCAACATTCGTCGTTCGTTGTCCTTAATAATAATAAATTTTACAGTATTGAAATATTATAAAAGATATTCGTCGTGTTAACGTATATGTTAGCGTATTATAATAATAAATGCGGTAACATGCCTTCCCCCTACACGACCTGGATGGAAAGTCACGCGAAATCGGCGCGGCACAGTAAATAAGTGTAAATTGGGTCTCTTTCCTAAACTCTTCAAACTAGTAATCAATTTTTTCCAGCAATTTCTCTGCATACGTTATAGTGTATATTTCACTATACTTTTCTGTCCATATCTATTACACGTATCTATGTTATATTTCATTTTATTTCGAGGTTCTCCTTCTTTTTTCGCGCATTTTGGAACATTTCGCCGGAATCGAAGAACAACCGGAAGATCGTCCGGAAAACGTAAATGAACATTTGAAGAGATGCCATAAAAGGCGCATAAAAGACGTCGTAAATCACTCAAACGACATTTCCAAGTTTTGCAAGGTTTTGTAGTCTCAGGAATTTTGAAAGAAATAACACACGTTGGTCGAGGCTGAAGTATATTTAATTTCTTATCGAGTGAAAAGAAACCACGGCGCGATCATATCCTTCGCTGAGCAATTTTGTGCGGAGTTTATCCTCCCTGTTAAAAACCCATTTTAGACAATCTACAACTCTAAATTTACAAGACGAAATACAGGACAAAATCCTGTGTAATTTAATATCTCGTGTTACGTAGTTACACGTTATACAAAGTATTATTAAATAACGATAAATTTATTTTTTGTCAAACGTTTAACAGTAATAATTTCAACACCAATTATTTGGTGCTTTTGGATATACGTATTTTAACATTTAACGATAAAACGACGAAATGTTTTGATAAAGTCATTGCGATTAAATTATCTTTCTAATTGGGAACATTGTCCCTCAAAAGCGTTCGTAACACTTTTTCTTTTTAATTGTATCTACAATCTGATATATAGAATTATAAATAGAATTTTGTCCCGAACTAAAAAGATTTCCTTTATTTTCCAGATTATCTCTTGTCCACCAAACCTGCATTAGCAAAGACGCAAGAAATTGTCTTAAATCCACATTTTTGAAAATGTAAGCCGCATGTTGCAAGGCTATGAGAAACTTAACTCATAATCATCACCTTTGAGGAATACGGATTTGTTGTTGTGTCAGGTTTGTTCCGTAATTTTTCGATACAGAATATTTAATTTTGAACAATTAGGACTCGGCGGTCTGGAAACAAGCTCTTTGATGCTGGTTCGCACTAATAGCTCGTCTAAGATGGGTCTTGATATCGAGATCGTCGGCAGTTATCGGTTCCCGGTGTGAAGTGATAGCTAGTTAGGTTTCTCCTCTATCTGCCTCCTCGGAACACGTCCGAGTTTCTCGGAGAGCACGAGGAGCCGTCCGTCGTGATCTGGAGGACTCCTCGCAAAGATCGCGCGAATAAAGAAGGATCGTTGTGCGAGCAACACGATTACGTCCTGCCGTTGGGTGACCTGCCACGCGAAGGCGAGGCGGACGGGGACGGATCAGGGCTGCATCCGTTGCTGCTACCACGACGACTTCCGGTGCCGCTAGCCTTCAAGCGAACCATAGCGTCCAAGTGGCGAAACCTGAGTAAAAAATTCGGAGAATAATGTAGAGACGAAAATGTAGAAGTAGGAATGAACAATGTAAAGACGAAAGTATCGAACAGGGCAAAGTAAGGGCCGCTGTATATTCCCAGGACAGAAAAATGTCTCTTTCAGAATATTACACGAGACAGAAAAGAAGGGAGAGAATTTTACGAGTACAAAATTATACGAGAAATAGAGAGCACAACGCGAGGATTGACGGGGAAAAAATTGGCAAAGCGACGGATAGCGAAAGGAAATAGATGACAAAAAGAAAAGATAGAACATATATGGCGAAGAACGAGTAAAAATGACGAGTAAGGATAACGAGAGAAAAGTTAATCGCATGCGAAAGTTTCAGTAAACCTATTATGTAATTTTAAACGACGATATCGCCTTCTATCGTCAAGCGTTTGCGCGGCTATTGTGTATTATATTATACTTGCGCAATGACGCATAATGACAGCGTTATTATAGTTAGAAGGTTACAGAATAGGCATACAGATATCGGAACGTTTCGAGTTTCCTTCGCTGCGGACTTTATTCTGAAACGAACTCGCACATTCAGTAGAATCGAACGTCGTTGTAGGAGCGATCGGTGTAATGACGGCGATAAGGTAAAAGGAGTGTGCACTATTTGTACTTACGCATAATAGTGGTGACCATGATATCGACACCGGAAGTGTGTGACATCACACATACGATGCCGCCGTTCACGCCATAATGCCGTGTCGTAAGCGCGTGACGCTAAATTTGTGCGACGTTACTTTTTAATTTATTTTAACATGTGAGAGAAAGCTCTTTTTACGTCCCCTTTTTTTTATGAAAACTCTTTGAAACTTCAACTAACTTTCTGAACGCTCTTCGAACGCATTTCTTGCAAGGGGAACTCAGCCCGACGTTAGACGATCTCCGTTCGAAATGAAAAAATCGCGCGTCGCGGAATAAAATCCGCAAATAAACGTAACTTAATACTCTAAAAATGGACGGATTAATTATAAGGAAATAAGAGAGTACCTAAGCGACACCTCGCTTCTATCAGCAGCTTCCTTTGCCTGCATCAGGTACTCAAGCGGCCAGGATATCCAGGACCGCCTGGAAGAAGATAAGGAAAGATAAAGATAAAGAGTAATCCGAACGATAAGGAAAGTTTCATTCAATTATTTCCTGACGTGCACGGGTGGTTTAACGAACCAACGTAATCAACTTACGTTCCGGTCTGAGTATTCGATCCGATACCGCTGATCGTTGTCTGCGTGTCGAGCTTGGATCCAGCTCTGTTCGGGGTTTTTGTGAAGCCTGGCTGAATCGCAGGATCAGACACCATGCGCACGAAGAAAGATCTTCGTTGCTCCAGAGTGGCTTTCCTCTTCTTCTCGCGGATGTCCGCTAGCTCGTCCATCACGTCCTACGAGGCGTAGGTTTAATAAACCTTTGACACACGGCGGACGGAAATTCTTCTCTTACAGTGTGTCAAAATAATGTTTCAACTCACTTTAGATTCCAACATTTCGGCTAGGTAATCCGTTATAATGCTCCATGCAACATCTTAAATATCAGTGTGTTAATTCGAGATGACGCATTTCCCCAAGGAAGTCCGTAGAATTTAATTATATGATAACATTTTTCTCGGAGGAAGGAAAAATTTCGTTCGATAAATTCAGAAAGCGAAATATACTGTTGCTGAAATTTCTAACGGGAACTGAGGGAAGTGGATTCTATGATGTAAAATACACATGTACAAATAACTTACCGATATCCTCACCGCATGCGTTAGGCGCAGCGAGCGCGAAACGTATCGTGTAGCGTTGATTAACTTGCGCCGGGACCATGTGTAATTTCCCGGAATCGTTAATGGCGCTTAGCAATTTCTGATTCAATTTATCGGTGCCTTTGGCGCGAAAACATACCAAGCCCAGCTATATGATACAACAACAAAGACACGATGTGACGAATTCAGTCGAATACTATGTGAGATATTTTCCGATTGGGGTTGTGAGCAATTAATTAAAATTTTTATATAATTAAGCAATTTAATTAATATCATCTATTTTACTGTACTATGCGATTCGTGTAAAGGCTTTGATTAGTCTTTTCATCTCTCTCTTTAATTCGTAATCAGCAGAGCTCGTTCGTTTAATTTTATTTTTATAATATAATTAAAATTTAATTCGGAATTTTAATATATTTTAATTCTCAATTAAGCTTTCTCGGTTGAAAATTACAATTCTAATTACAAGATAAACAAATTCAAGAATTAAGATATTAGTTTTCGATTATAAAATATTTAATTGATCATTTTACAATTCTATTTTCAATATTTCTTCTTACCACCACGTCGTTGCAAACTTCGAATCTGGAGTCCTTTCTGACAAGAGCCTCGAATCTTTTAGCAAGTCGCACATGGTTTCGAATGTAGGTTTGCAAGCCAGATATTCCATGAGATCGTATTACGAACCATAATTTAAGCGAACGGAATCGTCTACTCAGCGGTATGCTCCAGTGTCTACAAAATAATTTCATGCGTATTAACTTAGTGGCTTAAGTTCCAAATGCTCGAGTATATCGGATATTTCAGACTCTTTTTCAGACTCAGGATATGATAGTAATCGGTTATTTATTTCTTCTTATTGCTATTTCTTTTTATTTATGTTGCAAGCCATTTTGTGCATAAAAGTATCAAAGAAAAATTGGCAAAAAGTAGATACTTGACGAGATATTTAGTTTTCATATGAGGTACATACACATACACTCACAATATATGTATCAAAATAGAATATAAAATATCTGACAGAGTATTTATTTTTTGTTGATTTTGCCTTGATATTTTTATATTGACGAGAATATGGTTATATTAAAAACGCACGATTTTGCAAACAATTTTTCTTAATTCTAAGTATATTATTTAGTTTAATCAGTATTGTATAATTATAAGCAGAATTCAAATTACCGGTAATCTATAGTCGTATCCGCATGCGTATGCTTGAGGTAAAGCGGGTCCACGACGAGAGCGCTGGTCAACTTGAATCTGTCGCGCACCCAAAGACAGGAGCAGTCGAAATTCGTCAACAGAAACTTGTTGGTATTGGTATTGAAGGAATCGGCGTATTCGATGCCTGCCATCAAGTATTTCAATTCCGGACAGATGAAAGCGTTCCCGGCATAAGCAGCGTCCACATGAAGCCAGACCTGCGACAGAAACTCCGCTTGGTATCCCGTAAAGTCGAAAGAGCGACGTAAAGTGGACGATCGACAATAGCTGGAATTACCGTCAAGTTTACGTAACGTCCCACTTACCCCTGGATATTTCTTGCAAACCGGCCCGATCTCCTTGAGGTTGTCGAACGAACAACAAGCGGTTGTGCCGAGTGTCGTCGAGACGAAGAAAGGAACGTAACCCTGAGCTATATCTTTCTCGATTGCCTGTTAATCGAAGCGCGAAAATAAGTATCATAGGTCCGAATTGTCATCTCGTAATTTCATCGGTTAATCAACAGTCATTTCGCCGATTAAGTTCGTTAACCGTACGAGCATAGCTCATTAATGCCCGTTTTCTGACGTTATGATTTAAATCTAATCGACGATTGACTCGACGGAATTAACCGATCGTTTCGATCAATTCAGCAATTGGCCAATGCGATCGGTCAATTCCGTTGCGTTAATCGTCGATTAGATCGAAATCATGATGGTAGAAACGGGCATGAGACGTTCAATATCGATCGTGACGGTTATTGATGACCGGCATCATGAATACCGTCTCGCTAGAGGTTACATGTAAAATCGAATCAATTGCATTTCCATTCCTCTGATACCGTGTTCGCGTCAACGGAAAAATCGCGATGTCGTTCCTACTGAGGAATCCGCGTTGACGATACTGCGGGAAACGCACCTGCTGCAAGGTCTCGCCACGGAGCACGCTCTTCTCGTCGGGCTCGAGGATGCGCAGCGTCACGAAGCATATCATTGCGTCCTTCTCGACGCAACTATGACTCTCTCGGCTGCAATACGCCATCAGCTTGCCGAGCAACACGGTTTCGTCCAAGTGTGCGTACGCGGGGGATGCCTTGAGCCTAGCAATCGCTTGCGCCCGAGCGGCCAGCATGCACACGAGGACGCATTCCGACGCCGAGCCCTATATAGTTTCGTTAATCGACCTTTGACATTCGCACACCGCCCGAGGATTCCGCGTGTCGTAATTCTAATTTCAGTCACGAGCGTTGGACACGGCCGAGCGGCCATAGTACTTTTACCACTTGGTATTGAGGGATTTTTCACTGTTATTGAATCCTTTATATCGAATACGTTGTACAGGGTGTATCAGAATCACCGGGCGACTTCTAACGACAGTTCCGGAAGCCATTAATCGTCATGATTTGCCGATTTTTCTGGCGTTGAGTGTCGATCAAGTCGTGGATCGGTATTCTGTCGAAGCGACGCTTGTTCGATTTAACCGTACCGATAGAGAAGGCCAAGTCAGTTTGGCTCAAGTTGGCCTTGAGTTTTTTTTTTTTACGTTTACGTTTATTTATTGTGAGAATTAGCGGCAAACCCGAATAGCAAAGTGTATTTTTTTGAGCATAGACACTTCTACATTTGAAACGGAACATTCCACGATTCTTCTCTGAATAGTATAATTGCCGTAGAGCTTTGATTTTTCAATACCACTAATTATCTTCGTGAAAAAATCGATTCCAGACCAAGCAGAGATTTTTAAATATCGGGCCAAAAAACGATGATTCTGTGACACCCTCCATCGCAGCACACTTCGCGAATCAGTTTTTAAAATTTTTCATTATTTTATGTCGAACGAATGTACAATCTTCGATGATACCTGTATAACGCCACCGCCGTTGCTGCCTTCGCTAAAGTATAGGAAGTCCGTGGGCAACCCAATCGCCTTGCCTGCGATTTCAGAAGAAGCATCACTTGGTGAATTCACAGAATCGTCCGATAAATATCGTCACATTCTAATATGAGATCATTTAACAATTACGTTACACCCGGAGGGGCGGTCTATTAGATTGCGTGACGACTGTGATGGCAAGGAGGGGAGGCGGGGGAGAGTAAAGGTCATTGAATGTTACATTAAACCCCCGGCACATAGTTCTTATTTTCGTGCTGGATCCAACAAAATTTAGCAATACAATGTGGAAGTAGGGGAGAGGATAATATCATATATCATATATTACATCATATAATATCACGTAATATTGGAAGGTGGCCCGAGAACTTTGTGACAAAGGCAGGAGGGCGGTGAAAATACTCAATTTTCACGTGCCGTAATTGTTGAACGATCTCTGTGTGAAGAAATCAGAGAGAGAAGATTACCGAACCAATCGCAGACTATCGTTTCCAGCTCCGTGCAGGCTGGACTGGCCGCCTACAGCAAATAAAATTCAAGCTCAGGCCTCGATTACCGAGCAAATAATAGGGCGCGATCTATCACGCGGATTTGACGCGAGATCGGCCCGCGTCCGGACTTCTGAAGTCGGCGGGAAAATCGAAGCGGATCGCTCAAACGGCTACGCCGTTCTGTCGAGCGACGACGATTCGTTTAATTATAGCTTCGCGCAAGATTCATCCCCGTGCTTTCTTAGAAGATCGTACCCCCGAAGAAGATTTCTCGCTCACCCAAGAAAATCCAATGCAGCCGATCGCGTTGGACAGCATGTCACCCAGAATAGAGGGAAAGGAATTTCCCGCCGGGAAGTAGGCGTGGAACCTTGGATGCTGCCAATGCGTGATCTGGAAGAAAGTTCACCCGGCTCCCAGAAGCACACTTCGCATTTGTCGCAGATCGCGAAACTCGAGGAAACCTCGAATTGACATTGTAACGTCTTTCTTAAACGATGCACACGAATCATCGTATTCGAATTACACCGCAAACGAAGAAGAAACCGTTATATTACTAGAAAATGAACGTTATATTACAATAATTACATAGAAAAAATGAACTAATTGTCCATATAATGCAACTGAAATTTAGTTACCAGACCTAATTTTTACCTGTGGGAGTTTGAAACTAGGTACAGGGGCAAAAGACTTAACTAAATTACTAAATTGAAACTAAAACTAAATTAACTAAATTTCTTTTTACCCGTGTACATAACCTAATTCAATTAAGCGTGAAAACAGCGCCTCGCAGATTTCTACAAAGAGAGTCTTCGTGAGTGTATAAGTAAGAGAGAGAGAGAGAGAGAGAGAGCGAGGAGGGGGAAGGCGTTAAGGAAAAATATAACTTGAAAGAAAACTTTAATTAGTTTACCTCTGTGAGCAATTGCGATCGGGTTGCGCGAAAATTCTACACATTCCCGGTATGTTTCGCGAAACTCATTCCTCCTCTCATACCGGCCCGAGGTATTCGCGAATACTCACCCCCGGCATGATCTTCGATTCCACGTCCTTCATGATCTCATCCCACGACTCCGGATCATTCGGCGGCTCTGACGGCAGCAGAGGCCTGAGATAGCCGGGGCCGATGTCTGGCGTGACCCTCCTGGTATGGATGGTGCTCACAAATTCGCAGATGTACTCTATCATCTGCCTGCCGCGGACGCGGAACGTTTCGATGTCCATGGCGGCTGCTTTTATACGCTCAATTCGGCGACCTTCGCATTGGATTGGACGATGAGACGATTGGAGGACGATGAAATTTCAAGCATCTCGCGTGCACGCGGAAAGGTACGAGCTTTATTACAGAGTATTCATGTATCTTTCAAGACATTCATTCTCTTGAAATGCGCGCGTTACTGGTATATCGAACCTACTGCGATATCCACTTATATTAGGAGATTAATTCGAATTATCACGAGATAGACGAGTGATTGTAGACGCGAGTTCGCAGGCAAAAACGCGCGCAGACAAACAGACTTTCACAAAGGCAAACAGCTGACGAGACTAAGTCGATAGAAATAATATGTTATCGAGAATTAAACTTCTGGTGACAGCTAAATAATTCGGCACTTTTTCTTCTCGGCCGTTAGATTGTGCGATTCTGAGCTTCGTATTAATAAGCGCTTGGGATTGGTTTTTTTTGCTTCCGCGGGGGGTTAGGCGCGAGCACTACTTCCGCGTGTTTCGCGTTCGGTGACTGTAAAGACCGTGAATTAATTATAAGACGGTAAATTTCTAAATAAACTTCGTGAAACTGAAGTTGATTATTAGTTTACTCGCACGACCAAACCGTCCCTGTTAACACACGGTGGCGTTTCGCGTTCGATGTATCACGTTTTTTAAACAACTTCTCCCGCCGATGTTTCGCTCAAGATGAATGTCGCCAATATTTTATACGTTATGGTGTGTATCTTAACTTATATATATTTAATTTATATATACTTATAAATCTTTCTTTCGTCCAGGTCTACTCGACTTTCGCACTTTTGGCTTAATTTGTAATTTCCTTGATCGTTACTCGCGTTAATATCTTCGACTCGACGTCCCGGATGTCCCGGACGTCGGAATATCTCAGGCACGTTACCACGTCGTTTCTCTTGTCATTTATAATACCGCGCGTGCATACTTGATGCTGTTTTGCGGATTTTGTTCTCCTCTGCAGAAATGAAAAGACGGAAGGAGAACAAAGCCTACGTCTTTCTCTGCAAACCAACAATGGAACGTGACCGTATCGCGATTTCCTCGGCTTTACCTTACCCCTCAAACTGTCCTTAAACCGGATGCGACACCTTCGTCTTACACGTTTTACACCACATACTGTCACAACGTCCACGTGCGAATCGATCTGTCAAAGCGAAGCAATTTCCCGTGATTTCGCCGGCTGCGATAAAGACTCGAGCAGCATGACGCGCGCTCGCGTAATTTCAAGTTAGATCGCTCCCGCGATCGCGAGCCGCCACTTTCGCGCACTCGCAATCTCGCGATATTGCAAAATTCGTGGACGCGACGCGCGGATGCCAGCGGGGGCTCCGTGCATTCTCCTACCTGTTGCTGATAACAGTGACGTGGATGACACGGCGATGCCCGGCGAGCTTACGTTGGATCGGATGGCGACCGAACTGAACTGAACAATCCGGAGTAGCGTTCGTCGTCCACCGCGGGGATATATCGGGGCCTCCATGGCGCAAAATTCCATTCGGCGGTTCCTGCGCAAACGCAGGTCCTTCTTCGCCGCAGGACTTCTTCGGGGTTTCGCGAAAAGACGCGCGCCGCCGCGCGCGCTGGCCTCTCTCGCGGCCGCGCCCGCCCTGACGCGATCGCGATCCACTTGAAATGTGCGCGCGTGTGCGTGCCTTTGTGCGTGTGGCCGGCGAAATCATCTGCCGAAAATCGCCTCCGCGAAGTCAATTTGCCGCCGTGCGAAAACTTTTATACGAAAATTATACGAATCGACTTGCAAATTAGACGCCTGTGTGTCTGTGTGTGCGCGAGAGCGCGGGGAGATATTAAAAATCCGCCGAATACTCGTGTCTGGGTATCTCGCCAAATATTTGCCTGCAAGTATCTCATCGAGAGAGAGAGAGAGAGAGAGAGAGAGCCGAGTGATAAAACGTGAAACTCATAGAATTGTCATTCTAATTTTTTCCTCACTGCAGCTGCGTATCATAACTTTCTGATAAATCTATTTTGCATATTCGATATGCAAAATATATTACTCCAGTTGAGCTTTCTTTGGCGCGAGGAGAGAAAGGTATTTAATCACATGCGATTAAACTTTCATAAATTTTGCAAAATATCTTGTGACGCATCACAATTGCCGAAACAGATGAGATGATAAAGATGTAACACGAAAGATACAATCTGGGGATTCCGCGAGGGCGCATGTGTGAACGGTATAATTACAATACAATATCAAAATAACAAATACAAGTCGAAACCCGATATTTCGCAACAGATGCTTTGAAGGTAACGGATCGTCAAATGAATTGTCGACAATTTCACTGAGGAAGAAAGAGGAAATCCCCGATGGAAATATTTTACTGAAAGTATAATGAAAATTTGCTGAAATGTATTTGAAAGTCTGTCTCAATTGACCTCATTTCTTTATCACTTCATCAATTTCAGTAATTCAGTTTCATCAATTTCAGCAATCATTTAGCAATTTTTCTTTAAAAAGTCACGCAGCTTTCAGTTTTATTCGGTAAATTTTATGATATTTAATATGTATAAATTTTTTTCTTTCTTTTCAACAATATACTTTAACTTTCCTTATACTTCACAGTATTACATTGTATTTCATAAGGAAATTTATGATTGATTTTTGTGTATATTCAGTAATTTTTCAATAACTTTCATTTCACTTTTCATCGATTTCATAATATTTTCAGCGAAATATTCCCATCGGGGATGACAAAAATCGGCGCAGATCTGCGATTAAATGAAACGACGAGGAAAGGAGAAGGAATTTATTTTATTTTCTGCGCACGATGTGATAGACTCGGAAATATTCATACAATCGTTCGGAACTGTCTTCTCCACCCTCCCCGGCCGGCAAACTTCTACAAAGAGCCTCTCTCCCTCTGCCACGTTATTTTGTGTGGAAATCAAGGACGGAAGATCAAGGAAGATCAAGAACGATCGGATTTACCTACACGAGGTGTCCCAGAACCCACAAAAAGATATCCTCTCAATCGCGTTCTTGGATCAGTTTGGGATCGATCTCTCCCGAATGCGAACATTGAGAGGGCTTATGACCTACGTGATAGACTCGTTCCCTCTGTTACGCATCTTCTCGGTTAAGCTCCAGAAAAATTCTATTCAAGCGAAGGCTGCCCGATATTAATAGCGTTAATTAAAAAATTCACAGCAATCGGAGATAAATCGAACGCGCGAATCGTTTTCTCCCGTGCAAAACGTCTCGCTGCATCGACTGATTTGCGCGGCGTTCCGCTTAACGACAATTCAATTTGCTATTTCAATTTCTTGCTTAATTTTCTATTAATATATATTTAATTAATTGACTAATTAATATTTATTTAATCGTCTGCAATATGCAAATGCATTGTCCGCCTTTCTCTCCGAAACGCTTAGTTCCTGACCGGCTCTCGTAATTCTTGCTTGCCGGTCGGTCGGTCGGTCGCTCGAAAACTCCTCAACGAGGAGACCCCACGACGATCTTCCTTCCGAAGAAAACCTACGTCGAAGGGAAAATCGATCCCGCAGGATCCGCGATTAATGGGGCATTCGGTGATCTCGGGACATTCCGTACACCACGCCGCGTCCACTCGAGTAAATTGGATGCTAGCGTTCTCGCGGTTTATTACGACGGAGAAAAGGGGGTACGTAGGCATCGCGAAGAGGGTGCCAGCCGCAGAAGACGTCCGCTGATTCTCTTCGCCGAGGTAAAGGCAGGGAAGACGGGGGGAGGGGGGAGAGAGAGCAGGAGAGCGGACACGCGAAGTGTGCACGATATCTTCGGGAAACTCTTGACCCGCGAAGAATCGGCGACGTCAACCCTCAAGGCATCGCGCGATACGCGTTTTCGATCGCGCACCCCGGCGAATCGTAATCGCGATAGAATGAGCGAGTTGACTCCCTCATGTTCCGCGAATTGAAATTAGTCCGCGCCAGGTCAATTTGCTGGCGGGTAATTATAGCTCGGGGAAAGTCGAGAGGTTCGAACGGTAATCTAGAAGCATTACGAATATTCGTCCGTCGATTACGGCGGTGCGCCGCGATGCGATATTGATTGCCGACGGGATTGGTGTAAACGCCCCGGTGTTTCAGCGCGGCAATTAGGCCCGCGATACGGCGATTAAATCGCCGGCCTTGTTTAAAAAAAGAAACGAGAAAGACGCAATTCCGAATCTGTTGCCGATAGGCGGTGAAGAATGTCACGGCGGAAATGTCACGGTGACCGAGATGGATTAATCAACGGGCCGTTATGATTACGCGTGACAAATGGTACGGGCGTTTTAAAATCTGCCGTAATTATTTTCTATGCTTTTCACTCCGACCGGACGCAATCGGTGACCGTAAAAGGCCTCCGTGGGCGAAACTCGATAAAATTTCAGGCGAGCATCGTCCGTTGCGTATCAAAACGCTCTTCATGAAAGGGAAATTCCGTTCTCGTGTGCAAGGCAATTAATTTTATGCGAATTTTATTTTATTTCGAAAAAAATCTGTCTCCGAATGTTCGATCGCCGTCCGTTGATTTCGTGAGTATTTTCGTTTGAGTTGTCAATTAGCGCAAATTCCGGCTAATTGAATTTTCTTTGTCCGTTTATATTATACGTGGCATCTCAATTTAAGGGTGCGATGTGAGGGAGGGGGCGGAGGTGAGGGAGGTGACTATCATTAACTCGGAGTTAATTACCTCGAACTGTCAGCGCGACTCGTCCCTCGGAATGAACATATTTCTCATGCGTACAGCATTCAAATGCAAACGATAATTTTAACGAACATCCTCCTCTTTATCGATATCTACCGACATCGAATTCTTTCATGCACTTGTCATCCGAATCTTTTTATTGAAATAATACATCTCATCCCGACGAACGAACGAATGGACGAACCGAGAACTTCGGTAGTTTCCCTCCGACACTTTAGACTACTTTGTATTTCTTTATCTTTCTTTTTGTCAACACATCTACACAATTTTATATTACATTTTAGTAAATACAATATGTTCCCTCTCGCTCATTTTATATCTCTTTATGTTATTCTGTACTCTGAAAGAAAATGGTGCTACATTTATGTAAATATTTGCTGTGGAGTATTGGAGTTAATTAATTTACTTGGGTTAAGTAAATATTATTCGAATGTAACACTTTTTTTTCCTTCAGTTCTATCATAGCACTTTTTTTACGTATACTTCTTTAATACTTTCTTTTATACAATTTTACGTTGAATTTTCTCGTAAGTACAATACGTCCTTTCCGTCCATGACGCTTCCGCATCGTTGTACTATAATATCTCTATATTTCTTTTTATTTCTATTTCTTTAACGTGCTCGCGTTCTTATAAGGAGGACTCGCTCTAAAATATTTCACGGTTACTCTTATCCATCAATCTATCAATATTTCCTTATCGCACACTGCGACACTCTCTCGTTCGCCTGCGTCGTCCCGTCTTTACAGCACGTCGGGCGGAGGACACATACGTGTGGCGCTCAGGGGGCGGCTTTCACCCCCCGAACACGTTCGTCGCGGGGGCTAATGAACCCCGAGACGTAGAGTTGAGATCGAGCAGACGAGCGGCGATCGGCGCGTCCTGCTTCTTTCGCTCGCAGCCTCCGGCCCTTTAGGGATAAAAACGTTCATAATGTTGGAATGCGGGAGCGGCCGCGGAAGGGGGTGCTTAATAATGCAATATGGCGTCGGGGCGTCGCGACGCTATGCGGAGTATGCCGCGCATACCGCTACCATATACGCCCACGCGTCGACCCTCTGCGAGAACCCCGCGTTGTCCTCACCCTCTTGTGTCTCACCCCCTTCTTCGGCGGGGAACGAGGCCGCCCCCTTCCCCTCCCCCTATCGGCGACGGGGGTATATCGCGTAATCGAATGCTGATTGGAAAATATTGATGGGACTTCCCCATCCGGCACCTACAACAGCGGCGGCGATCTCGCTCGTCTCGTCGTCGGCGTCTTTTTTCCGCGCGCGGTACGCTCCGGAATTCCGCTGAATTATATATATCCCCGACGCCGACTGTCGAAGGATATCCCCGTCTGCTCCTTATTCCTCTCCTCCTCGTGACACCAGATACCGTCGATATTAATTGGCGAGGATCGTGGATCAAAAAACGTTATTAAAGTAATGGGACGCTGGGCAAGTGTGGCGTCGATGGAGGGAGATCGATGTGTAATGCTGCGGAATTAACAACGCCACTTTGATTACAATTAATTACGGACGGTAAACTAGCTTCGATTTTCTGTCGGACGCGAACGCGTCTATCTGATGATTGATTCGATTAATTATGTCGGGGAGTTGGCTCATCGTGACATCGATGTGTCTCTGAGCGAAACCGATTATCGGATTTATGAGTTACCCGCGCAAACAAACTCGCGGAGCGTCTTCGCGGTCTCTGTGTTTTTACTCTCTTCGTCTAAAAGTGACTAAAGGATGACCGAACTTCCGTCAATATTTTGTTGGTGAAGATGATAATGAATATTTAGTATAGATATCTTTTTAATCTTTTATATAGCTGGTTGATTTATAAAAATTGTATAGGGGTGAGTACATTGAGTATACTGAGTACACTGAGTGTTTCCAGAGGGCGATATCTTGTGGAGAATATAAGGAATCAACGTCAAGTTTCCGCAATTTTACCTGTGAGATTTACACGGAAAAAATAGCACCGTTAGTGCAACTGAATTCCCTATTGCTTGGGGGTCAGGCAAAAACTTAATTGTAGAGACAAAAAGATTCCTGTAATACTCAATCGATTACTCTGAATTTTCTCAACCGAGTTTTAATGCAGCTGAATGTTCACATGAGTATTCTCAATCGCGTTAACAGATGTACCCGTTTCTCGCCGTCGTGTTTTTAGGAACTGAGTTTTCTTCCCGTGAATGACTTTTTGAAATAACGTAGGCATCTGAGGAAGAAATGTCCGAGATCTCGAATAGACGCTCCATATCCTCATCATCGTCGTACGATAGTTCACCCCGGATGAACGCCAAGATCGGCGAGATATTTCTGCATACGACTGTACAAGGTCGCTCCAAGTTCCATGAATGGTTCCCAGCGATGGCACGCCGAAGCGACGATGCTTGTGAACCCATGACCTACTGGCAGAGAGAGAGAGAGAGAGAGAAAGAGAGAGAGAAAGAGAGAGAGAGAGAGATGCGGTGTCTAAACACACCTCCACTGCCACTACTGCCGCCGTTCGCTTCGATTTCCAGAACAGCCGAACTATTTCTGAAATTACGCCCCATTAACATCGCACTGACCTTATATCGGTAGACAAAAAACTCCTTCATCTTCTCGTCCTACGTATCCTGACGATGGGTTCGTCTCCCGCGAGATGTTTTCGAATAATACGAGATCTCGAGTCGTTTCTTTTTAATGCTTAACATTGAATAGCTCAATGGTTGAAACCCAAGTTATAATACTTTTAACATTTGCTCCCGATTAAGCCAAAGATAGGTAATCTGATCCTCTAATCCTCCTTTTCCTGTTGGTTAATAGTGTAATTGCATTGATTGTTTTTTGATGACTCACGAATAAAGTGGAATCGTCAATTTAACGAATGTTTAAACAGTTGCCCGGCGAATGGACTTGTACATAAAATTTGTTCTCGTTCTATTCCAGATGGGAAGATCAAAGGCGAAGCTGAAACTCGTAGAGCCGAGAGAAGAGCCGACCGATACGGAAAGTACTACGATACCCATAAAGAATCTTCCGGAGAAATTTATCTGCATGCACGTAAGTCTTTGAGATCTTCAGGACCACGTGACGTTATTCAATTTTACTCACGTGACATCTGGTTGAAGGTGAAGAGCGGCACCAAGATTAGGAACGTGCTTGCCTACGCATTGAAAGAATTTCCCAATAATAATAGCGTCGTCTGGACCGGGGTCGGGCAAGCCATTGGGAAAACCATTTCCTGCGCAGAACTCTTCAAGAGGAAGCACGAGGGTCTTCACCAAGTCACGAAGTTGCGTTATACCAAGTAAGTCGAGCAAACGAGCGTCGGCTGAACCAGTTCAACGGTTCAAACGTCAATTTTGTAATTCATCGATCGATTTCAGGAGGTCGGTTAAATCGAAGGAAGACGCAACCGACGAGACTCATTCCGATACTTATCAAGTACCGGAAATTCATATTTTGTTAACTAAGAATATTGAAGACACAACGGAGCTTGGGTGAGATTTGTTTAATTCGTTGACTCGTATGATCTCTAAAATTGTCGGAAAAAATTGCACACGAGTCTCTCGTTTAATATTCCTTATGTCAAATATCTAAAGTTTTAGAAGTTAATTCTTAACGTCTTCAAAGAAACGTAATTTTTCACAAAATTTCGACAATATTTTTGAAAATAAGGAAAAATGAAAAGAAATTTAATTAATTAATTCATATAAATTAGTTTTATGCATTGCTTTATCGTTAGTATTTCTAATATGACTGAATAATTGAAATATCCGTCGGAAAATTCTTGACATTCTCCCATCGCAGTAATTTAAAAATAAATATTTCCTAAATTGCGATATTAATTTGTATCATTGTCCATCAGGATTTGCTTTTCTTATTTTTCCTCGAGGATGGCTTGCATATTCCTTGGCCTTTTCTATCCTATTTTTAATCCCATCGCAGGGAATTCCTTGGTATCGATGCCAGTCGCACAGTTGACGCTTTCTATCTTAATGTTCGTTTTCGAATTAGCTGCATCTTCCTTTTCCGGAAAGTTCCCACGATCTTTAGGCGCTTGACATCTGAAACGTATTTTTATATTCATTACCGCGATGGGAGAATGCCAAGAATTTTCCGACCGATATTTCAATTATTCAGTCATATTAGAAATATTAACGACAAAATAAAGCATAAAGCTAATTTACACGAATTAATTAATTTAATTCTTCTTCATAAAATACATTTTCAGATATCAGGCGCCTGGAGATTGTGGGAACTTTCCGGAAAATAAAGCGAATTCGGAAACGAGCGCTGAGACAGAAAACGCCAGTTGTACGACTCGCAACGATATCAAGGAATTCTCTGCGATGGGATTGAAAATCGGACAGAAAAGGTCAAAAGATACGCAAGCGGAGCCATCCTCGAGGAAAAGGAAGAAGAATAAATCCTGATGGACAATGATACAAATATCGCAGTTTAGGAAATATTTACTTTTAGATTGTACGATTTCTCTCGAAGTGTAATAAAATTCGCAGATATTATAGGTAGATTGTTACGGCATTTTTGCAGTGTAAAATTTTATTGATCTTTTCGCGGAGAATTCTGTAACGATAACCGTCAAAGACCTCTTGAAATTTTATAACGCGTAAAAATAACGTACGTAATGGAAATATGAAAATTTACAAATTTTATATATTGTTATTGTTTTGCCGTCAATAAGTACACTCGATACAATAATTAAAAGAAGAGGAGGGATACCGGAAACAAAGCTGTATGTAGAAAGTTTATTCTCTATTAATACATAGATAATTGTCACGTAGTATAGTCACACGTCATATACATATTATATTTCTGTTGTCCCGACTCGTCACGCGACTCGACGTATTCATCAATACATTATTTCGCGAGTTTTTTTTCTTCTTCGTATTTACAAGTTCTATGTACAGTATTACAATGTCCTTCCCGTTGCGTTTCGGATACGAAAAGGAGCGGCGTGGATGCTCGAGACGCGCGATTTACAAGAGCCAAAAGTCGGCCATTTAGAATCTCAATGCCGGAAGCGTATTAGGGCAGTACAATTTTTGTGTCCCATACATACGCCGATGTGTGAATTATGAGTTGGCTCTCCCGTACGATTAACTCGTAACTGTTGCGCCTTTCGATCAAAATCATAGAAAGATATTGCGACGAACGCGTGTATATATGTGTGTATTCGTGTGAACACAGTTTTTCTATAGGATGAAAAAATGTTACAATGAATATACCGTCGTTATCGTCGCTCGCCACCTCGCACTATTTCCTACTCACTGCCAGAAAATCGGGTCTTGCAAACGCTACTTCTCTTAATTATGGAATCGCTTTTCCCATGAACGCTCGCTTAAACGTTTTACACTGAGACTACGTCATCCGTTTAAAAAAGGAAAAAAAAAAGAACGACGTTCGTGCTCGCGCTAATTCAAGTTCATTAGCGATATAACTTATCGTGTAACCTATTTTTATATCTAATATATAAAACAGAACGGTCTGTCTGAAAGTCTCCCGTAGTGAAGTACGAAATTTCACCGACAACGCGCGGGATAGGAAAGTCTGGCATCAATTCGCTCAATTCGCATATTGCTGTACTTGATAAATATATATATATATATATATATNAGCACATTCATCACTATATCTCTCTCTAATAATAGGTTTTACAAAGATCAACTACGTGATGATGGTTACTACGATCGTTCCAGATCAACACTTTTGTCCTTACAGTAACATAATATGTAAAATTCTACAATCGTTTATATAAATTCGCATTCTCTCTCTCTCTCTTTCTTTCTTTTTCTTAGTGTCACCAATTGTACACACCGACAACAAACGTTCGAAGCTTTCAGCTCGTTGGAAATCTCTGTTTAACGGTATCTTGTTTTTCATCGAGCCGCTTTTAACACGTTTATAACGTTCGTAAGAATCATGGTTTAAAACTAGATTTCTTAAATCTCATAGTAAAAAAGTAATTACGTGATAGATACGGTCTCGTCAATATGTTCAGGCTGAAAGACTTGTACATTTTATCATTTTGCAAAAAGCCAGTTTTTTTTTTTACGAGTAGTATGATATAGCAGCTCCTCAGAAAGACGAGCCTGGATCTTTTCATTCACTTTAGCTAACAAAACTAACAATGTGTATGCAATGTCAAAAGATCTGTCTACATAATTTTCATTTCTCAAGTCAGAAACGCTCTCACCTCGAAATAAATTGCAGATTATAATTATAATCCGACATTAGTATCTCGCATATACAGAGCTGATAAATATAACGAGTATACAATTTTTAGGATGTCGCCCACACGACGGAATAACGTTACGAATGCTTCCCGAAATTACAAACAACCGTTAACTTACGTAACTAAGTATAAATGAGTTATGAATTATACAGTATATTGTTCCATTACACATACGTTTTCAATATATAGATACGTAGTCTTTTTACAGAAGAGACTTGCAAAGTCTAATCGTTATACATTCAAAATGTAGAATGAGGGAGGAGGCACTTCCCTCCGCGGGAAGTGGCCAATAGTAAATTCGACAGCACAGGGTTAAAAGTTTCGTAACATCGTACTATTTCAAACATGATATATTATTAACATATTTTTTTTTAATTACCACATAGCGTGTGTTTTCGAAAACTCGGCAATAGTTTCAACGGATTCTTCGTTTTAACGACCGTCCCGAGATTTTTAACGTTGGAGAAGGGAACGAAGAAACACGAAAGATACGTTTATCGGACGCGAGTAATACGCCGCGTTACATGTACAGAATGATACCAAGAGAAAACTATTTGAGAAACTATTATTGATAATTATTAAAATACTCATCGAGAGAAGAATATTCCATTTAACGGGTGTCGGGGGGACAGATATGAAAGGTCGCAAGAAAGTCGCACTATTCAAGCAAGAGTGAGTTTTTACTGACCCCGTTTGGAATAACGCGTGAATATTAGCAGCTCCTCCTACTAAATCTGGCAATTGGACTTCGGGCAATACGACCGCATCGTTAGATCCTATGCTTCACTCTCCGTTGCGCCGTCGCCTTCCATAATAGGTACTATCAAATTGTCCTTCGACATCAGATTGTATTTGGTTACAAAAGCGGTAAACCTGAAACAGAGGATTCACACGGTGCCTCCGTTATTAATCCGGTAAAGTCACCGACGGCGATCGGCCAGGTAGACGACGTTAAGCCGAGACGTTACCTGCGGCAAAGAAAAGTCTCGTTCTCAAATTCGTCGAATATCGTTCTGTGGTGGAAGTATGCGTGAGAGAAGATTCTGTAAACCCTGCGGCAGACGGAGCCAAGTTTTGCTACGGAAGATTCCTTGATACTGATTCTGCAACAGAGAGATGCAGGTATCGCGTAAATTCATATTACGATGCTTGTGCGATGAAAATTCGTACGATCGGTTTTCTCCTGAAAGCAGAGCCCTCAATATCAAAACGTCAATTCAGCGGGAAGCAACAGTGACAAAGCAAAGGGGATACCTGCTGGGGAAATACTTGTTGCTGTTGAGTAAACACGCCGCTCCGTCCAGCGTGTGTCGCGTGTAGTCGATCGCGGGGCACTCCTTGGGAGTCTTGTGAGCGGCGCACAGAAATATCCACTGTTCCGTCGCCGTCATCTGTGTGCACGTTTCAGGATGGCATTCTTCCTGTAACCTCACCGCCAACCCGTTCAGCTCCATACAGAACTGCCTGAGATGCTCGTACTTCCACACCCCCTCGTCGTTGGCCTCCGGCATGTTAAGTATCAAATCGATGTTAGACGGATCTCTTCTGATCATCTGTTGAATGTACTGCTGCACTGCCAGCGTGCTATCCATCTCCTCGAATGGTTCATCAGGCCACCTACTGAAGTCCTACGACAGGGTAAAAAAGCTCAGTATAAACGCGGTAAACAATTTACGCTTGCGTCAACGCGCGCGTCATTAAACAATCGATCCTCGCGGTCTCCCTTCGCGCCATATAGTGCATCACGAGATGTAAAAATAGAACCGATATATAAAATACCGCGGAGTTTTACGTCAATCTCGTTTCCGCATATTCCACGATCAACAAGAAACGCCGAGGTGAACGGGCGATTCGTGGCGAAACGGGTTCGTGCGGGAAAATGTGCGGGGGAAGAAAACGATCTGTCAAAATTCGTCACGCTCCGGGTGGCTCCCTGATCGTGGATACTCGCGAAACCATCTCGCGAACGGTACTCGCGATTGCGACTGGCCCGAGGAGGATCATCGTATTCATTCTCGTACTGTAAACAATGTGCGTCGGGGTTTATCTCACGAAGCGGTCATTGATTTTCATCGGGCAAGTGTCAAGGAGGGAGGAAGTGTCGTGAGATCTCCGGGGGGATACCGCGGCCGGCGGTAGTCGGTGGATTTCTGAGCGGGCGAACGCCGCCCGGACGGCACGCTGGTGCGAGGATTCCCGAGCGAAATGAAAACGACGTTAATAACCTCTGCTTTTGTCCCGGGCCTGTTTCTTCGCAGGATCGTGGGTCCGTCCGCCATCTTCATTTTGCCAGTTGTTGCACTCGACTCTCGTGTGCACCAGCACCCTCGATTTCGCGAGGCGGAGCGGCGAGACGCGAGCACCGCTGGCGAGAAAGCAACGCGTACGCAGAGACGCTTGCTCCGGTGCGCGCTCTCGTCGTCAGATAGCGCCACTCGAGACCGGTTTACCAGCGACGCGAGCGGAGAAAAGCCCGAAACACCGCTTAAGGACAACCCTCCGTATGCGCCTATTTTGAAAATAGAACTTCTTAACGTGACTTTCTTCAAATTCCGATTAATCGATCTGACCGATGAATTATGATAAGAATCGCCAGCACCAATTTCCACTTCTGTAACTTGTTGACGACAATCGGAAAGCTAATAATACCTATTTGGGTTTGCCAGGAAGAGCAGGTAACACTTGACTGACGACAACTTAAAATCGTCGATTAGCTTGATCGGACTTTAGGGAAAGTCACCTTTAGTTGTGACGATTTTTCAACACTGACGATAAAATCACCATTTGTTCGCGCCACATCCGCAACTTTTGCGCATGAAAAATGCGGTTTAAGGTAAATTTATGAATTAACATTGGAACGGCCGAATTCCGGCGCCGGTTATGTTAGCCGTGTTAATGTCTGCGGATATCGCTCGTCGGGTTCGATAGAAGAAGCGTAGATTTGTGAGCAACAAAAAAAACAAAAGAATTAATTCTATATAGTGAACATGTAGTGCGATACGCTGGTACGGTCGATCCGGAGATATCTCGAGCACTTAGCTGCAACGATCAGGTGTCCGGTGGCGGTTCGGCCGGTGCGATCTATCGGGTGAACGAACATTGAATCGGTAATTAAATAATTAAAGTACTGGTAACAGTAATCGAAATAATAAGTTAATCGTAATAATAGGCCAATCATCTTCATATATATTTATAGTGGATCGAAAACAGTTCTCTCGTATTAACATTTGTTTAATCATTGATGAGTCTATTTCGTAGTCATGAATGCGAATACGTACGAATATTTAAGATTTGATATACGATTATATAATCTTTGATGATACAACTTTGATAATTCGTGATCTTGATACGAAGCGCGTGATTCTCCTTTCCTTATTGACAAGTCATGTTTGTACATATTCGTGTAAGCCACTCGGTCTTGCATCTTTTTGTCGTCAGTTCACAAGCTTGTTCTTCTTGTTGTAATACATTTCATTAAATTCGTAATACGCCGAAGCTCCTGAATGGAAAATTGGCGCTTGTCACTGGTTTGTTAAGTTTTACGTAATATTTAGTGAATTAATTTTGAATTATCTAACGATTCACTATGTTTCTCTTATGTGAATTAATTTTGAATTTTATCTAACGATTCACTATGTTTCTCTTGAATAAACAATTATAATTATAAATTTACCAATCATAATATATTGATTCATTATAGAAGGATTTTTCATGATTTAATCGACCAGATATAAGTGACCTTGACATTGCTCAGTAAAAGAAGCGTCCAACGTGAATATCGCGCTTATATCGCGTTGTGATGTAATATCGTTTCTTCGATCATATTGGTAGGTGCTGGAAGTGGTATTGGAAGGGCGGTACGTCACGTTTTAGCCCGAGAAGGCGCCATAGTCGTCGCGACTGATCAGAATGTCAAGAGTAGTCAGGAAATTCTAAACACTTTGGAAGGTCTGTTCATCTCAGTGAATATAGGTTTTAATCAAAACTGAAAATCGAATAAACTCAAAGTATTGTTTGTAAATTTTTCAAACTTTGTACAGGACGTCGTAAATAATTTGTTTTTTCGGGTGACAAAGAATTTCCACACTAATATGTCTGTTTTAGCTTTCTAATATTATAATGTTAGGATCTTCATTTCCATTCGAGACCAGAGAATCTTGCATAATCTCTGTTGTTAATTTTGCTTCATAATTACCTCTTATATTAATCTTCTTCTAATGGTATGTTCATTATTATAGGTACAGGTCATGTTGCTTTGCATATGCAGGTCACTGAACTGGAAAGTATTGAAACAACTTTTAAAGATGTCACAAGCAGCAATTCCCAAAGCCACCTACCATCATTATGAATTCTGCAGGCATTGTATTGACAGGTGACCTGTTGAATTTTAGGGGCGAGGATTTTTATAAATTAATTAATGTTAATTTGAAAGGCACTTTCTTGGTTATGCAAATTGCTGTCAAAGCGATGATAGATGCAGATGCAACAAAAAATTCTTCAATTGTCAATATTAGTTCAATTGCTGCCAAACGTCCGTTATCCAACATAGGAGTCTATAGTGCAACAGAAGCTGGGATATTAGCTATAACTAAGTTTGCTTGTATGGAGTTTGGAAAGTACATGTTATATGTATATGTATTAACGAACTTATTTATGTTTCTTTTTATTTGCAAAATATAAATCTATTGTCTGCATCTTACAGATTAGGGATTTGAGTTAATGCAGTGCTACCTGGTTTTATAGAAACCTCCTATGATGTCATTTGTATCAGATACAACAGGACAGATGTTAATAAAAGCAGTGGCACTCCAGAGAATAGCAGAGCCACAAGAAGTGGCAGAGGTAATTGCATTTTTAGTTTCAGACAGGAGTTCCTATATAAGTGGAGCAGATATTGAAATTACTGGAGGAATATAGTAGATCGGCCTGATGAAGATTTACGTTCCTTATAAGAAATATAAATTAAACTTATACATATTGAATTGTTATAAATAAAATGTTTGTAATTGCTGCATATCGCACATTTCTCAAGTACATAAAAACGTCTTACAATAGGTAATAACAGTAAGTTACTTCTTTCTTTCCAGTTTCCTTGTATGTTTCGCGTGCCTTATAATAGATTTTTTGCCTTTCTTCAACAATCTCTTTATATTTGCGTTTAATTCCTATTACCTATTGAACGCGGTTAAGGCCGAGCCTACGATAAATGTAGTAAGTTTTAAAGACTCGGCTTAATAGTTGGTCTGTTCTTTTAGCAGCACCCGTTCAGCAGTGCTGTTAAAAAGAACAGACCAAGCGTCACCCCGAATGCATCCTATGTCTATGGAAAATCTTATCAACAATTGGCAACACTGGCCGCGTTTGCGTGAGAAACCGTGTCTTCTCGCGATCAGTGATGGACGTTTTTCCTCGATTTTGATCGTTTATAAACTTTCATCACGTATTAAGCAATCACTTGTCTTGAGATCAGAGCAAGCAACAACAACACAACAATAAGTGATCGTCGCTTTCTACAACGTGCTAAACTTACGTTTAATGAAAACAGCGGATCGCGACACTCCAGCATCCAACAAGCGAAGAGGCTACGGTAACACTTTGGTCTTATTATATCATGCATCCGTCGGCAGTAGTTATTGAACAACCACAAATGGCGGCGGATGATTCATGGAAAACTACCCACTTTCGGCAGAGTGTAGTCGCAAAAATGTGAGTCTCAATTATTGATAAATATAAAGGAGAATGTCAATGAAAGAACTGTAAAAAATTTGCCGATTACTTTATTTTGGAATAAGTAGTAAAATTTAAAAAACCAGGTTTTGCAAAGGTTGTTAAGGCCGATCCACTGTCGAACGAATTATTTGTGGCTGCGTTCCGATATTCACTATTAGTACGGAAAATCTTTAGCGTACGTTCGGGGAGCGCGCTATCCGCACTAAAGCATCATTCTATCCTTGTTTTACATCTAATGAGCGATAAAAATAGAATACGTAACATAAACTGTAGATTTTCAATATTGGCAGTGAATATCGGTACGTAGCCTTTTATTATATATATATAATGTCATATAAATAATTTAACAATTATGTTATTGTATGTTACATATGAATATCTTAAACGAAGATGGCAAAAAGTTTTACAGAATTGAGGGATGCGTCGTTATATTCTTACGTTTCATTAATCGAAAGTTCGGTCTTCCTAACGTTTGCACCGCGTTCGATCTAATCTTGATGCTTTCCTTGATGCATATAATTTATAAGTATTTTCACCAACAGAGATGAAGCTATACAGATGTCTGGAATGCCTAGGATGAAGAACAGCATCGATATGGAGAACCATGTTTTCCAAAAGGCAAAAACAAAGGTCTGTGATCATAAAACTGATTATATCGCAAGTCTCTTGATATCACCAATACATTTCTTTCTATTTTCAGGAGGAGTACCTGGGCTTTGTGGCCAGATTGATCCTTCATGTCCGAGAAATGAGTAATGTCCTTAAAATTATAGTAATAATAGATATTTTAAGTAACAAATTTTTTATATTTTAGTATTTGGTTCTTTAATATGCAAAAATTATATATATATATATATATCTATAAAATATTTTTCTGATAATATCTTCATTCATAGATTCTAAGAAGGGGGCAGCTGGTAATGCACCNCATAGATTCTAAGAAGGGGGCAGCTGGTAATGCACCAGGTGCCACTGGTACCAACAATCAAGGCATGCTAGATCCGATTGGTGCTCTTCAGACACTGGCACGTCAAGGGACTGGAAATAACCAGATAATGGATATGGGAAGCCCGGGTCCCAATCATCAAGGTATAATTCCACAACCACCAGCAAGTACTGCAACTAACCGTGAGTCTTACTTTTTTTAAATTTCATTCAATAGTGATTGACACTAGCGCGAATGTTTATTTATTTTGCACAGGACTGATTCTAATATGTATATTCTTACTGCATTTGCAAATAAAATATTGTAAATATGACAAATGTGTGAGTGAAACCATTGGCCTGAGTAGTACCTCCGCTCCCTAGGTATAATCTGGTGTCTTATCTTATATTTTTGTAAGAGTTGCTTACATTGGCATTAACACACGCGCTTTGGTGAATGATCTATCTGCTACTTTAACGTAATTAAGGGTGATTGACCCTTAAATGCATGAATTTTTTTTTATTACTAGATTATTTTTGTTTAGGTTTAAAGGTAGCCCCAGAAAATGAGAAAAGTATTTTAAAAAATCCAAGTGAAAAAAAATTCTCTTCATTTTCGAAATTTTTTGTACTTGCAGAAATGCAACATTGTACACAAAAGACATTTTGCAGCATAACTTTGAACTATGTATACTTAAAGCAGATCGTTGCAAATATGCAACTATGAAGCATTATGAATTATTCCTAAGGATGAGTATTTTACACGTGGAAAAATAAATATGTTGCAAATTTGCAACACTATGCATTTAAGGGT